>NC_092164.1:64366845-64474345 GCF_045791955.1 Oncorhynchus clarkii lewisi
CACACACACACACACACACACACACTCACAGAGCAAAACTGCAAAATAACACCTTGTACACTGTTATATCAAAACAATGTTTCTCTCTCTTGGTCCTCTCTCTCTCTCTCTCAACTGAGCCCACACCTACAACTGAGTCAACACCTACAACTGAGCCCACACCTACAACTGAGCCCACACCTACAACTGAGCCCACACCTACAACTGAGTATGTGAAGAGAGATATAAAAACACTCAAATGCATTTAGGATAAAAAAATATATATAGACTAAAGCAAATCTACATGTCTAAATGCTCGGTAGCTTGTCGCTGGGTGCTGAAAGTCAGCTTAAGGGTTGAAAGCGGATTTAACATTAATCGGGTCCTGAGTGGGATTAGAGCTGGATCTCTCTCAGTGTACTGATGTGGAGGGCAGATGGATGTCTCTGTGTACTGATGTGGAGGGCAGATGGATGTCTCAGTGTACTGATGTGGAGGGCAGATGGATGTCTCAGTGTACTGATGAGGAGGGCAGATGGATGTCTCAGTGTACTGATGTGGAGGGCAGATGGATGTCTCTGTGTACTGATGTGGAGGGCAGATGGATGTCTCTGTGTACTGATCAGGAGGGCAGATGGATGTCTCAGTGTACTGATGTGGAGGGCAGATGGATGTCTCTGTGTACTGATGTGGAGGGCAGATGGATGTCTCTGTGTACTGATGTGGAGGGCAGATGGATGTCTCTGTGTACTGATGTGGAGGGCAGATGGATGTCTCTGTGTACTGATGTGGAGGGCAGATGGATGTCTCAGTGTACTGATGTGGAGGGCAGATGGATGTCTCAGTGTACTGATGAGGAGGGCAGATGGATGTCTCAGTGTACTGATGTGGAGGGCAGATGGATGTCTCTGTGTACTGATGTGGAGGGCAGATGGATGTATCTGTGTACTGATGTGGAGGGCAGATGGATGTCTCTGTATACTGATGTGGAGGGCAGATGGATGTCTCAGTGTACTGATGTGGAGGGCAGATGGATGTCTCTGTGTACTGATGTGGAGGGCAGATGGATGTCTCTGTGTACTGATGTGGAGGGCAGCTGGATGTCTCGGTGTACTGATGAGGAGGGCAGATGGATATCTCTGTGTACTGATGTGGAGGGCAGATGGATGTCTCTGTACTGATGAGGGGAGATGGATGTCTCTCTGTGTACTGATCAGGAGGGCAGATGGATCTCTCTCTGTGTACTGATGTGGAGGGCAGATGGATGTCTCTGTGTACTGATGTGGAGGGCAGCTGGATGTCTCGGTGTACTGATGAGGAGGGCAGATGGATCTCTCTGTGTACTGATGAGGGGAGATGGATGTCTCTCTGTGTACTGATCAGGAGGGCAGAGGGATCTCTCTCTGTGTACTGATGAGGGCAGATGGATCTCTCTCTGTGTACTGATGTGGAGGGCAGATGGATCTCTCTCAGTGTACTGATGTGGAGGGCAGATGGATCTCTCTCAGTGTACTGATGTGGAGGGCAGATGGATCTCTCTCAGTGTACTGATGTGGAGGGCAGATGGATGTCTCAGTGTACCGATGTGGAGGACAGATGGATCTCTCATGTGTGCTAATGAGGAGGGCAGATGCATCTCTCTCTGTGTACTGATGTGGAGGGCAGCTGAATCGCTCTCTGTGTACTGATGTGGAGGGCAGCTGGATCTCTCTTTGTGTACTGATGAGAAGGGCAGATGGATGTCTCTGTGTACTGATGAGGAGGGCAGATGGATCTCTGTGTACTGATGAGGGCAGAAGGATCTCTCTCAGTGTACTGATGTGGAGGGCAGATGGATGTCTCAGTCTACTGATGTGGAGGGCAGATGAATCTCTCTCTGTATGCTAATGAGGAGGGCAGATGGATGTCTCAGTGTACTGATGAGGAGGGCAGATGGATGTCTCAGTGTACTGATGTGGAGGGCAGATGTATGTCTCAGTCTACTGATGTGGAGGGCAGATGAATCTCTCTCTGTATGCTAATGAGGAGGGCAGATGGATGTCTCAGTGTACTAATGAGGAGGGCAGATGGATGTCTCAGTGTACTGATGTGGAGGACAGATGGATCTCTCGCTGTGTGCTAATGAGGAGGGCTGCTGGATCGGTCACTCTGGTTCCTCAACTATACCTACCTCCCTCCCTCTCTCCATCCCTTCCTCCCTCTCTCCATCCCTCCCTGCCTCTCTCCATCCCTCCCTGCCTCTCTCCATCCCTCCCTGCCTCTCTCCATCCCTCCCTTCCTCTCTCCATCCCACCCACCCTCCCTCTCTCCATCCCACCCTCCCTCTCTTCATCCCTCCCTGCCTCTCCTCTCTTCCTTCCTCCTCTACACACCCCCGCCATAAGCCACCGTCTATCTATCAGTCACCTGGCCTTCCACTCCCTATCACCCTTCATCCCACCCTTCCTCCCTCCCTCACGCCCTGCCTCTCCTCTCTCCCTCCCTCCTCTGCGTGCCCCGGCCCATCACACCGTCTATCCTCCCTCCCTCTATCCCTCCCTGCCTCTCCACACCCTGCCCTTCCACTTCCTTCCTCCCTCTCTCCTTCCCTCCATACCTCTCTCCCTTCTTCCCTCTCTCCTTCCCTCCATACCCCTCTCCCTTCTTCCCTCTCTCCTTGCCTCCCTCTATACTTCATCTCTCCATCGCTCCCTCTCTTCCTCCCTGTGACCCAGAATTTAAGCGTTCGCCTTAGTGTTACTAGGCAGGATTTTGCAAGAACCAACCAAAACATGGTGACTGGTGAAGAACCAACCAAAACATGGTGACTGGTGATGAACCAACCAAAACATGGTGACTGGTGATGAACCAACCAAAACATGGCGACTGGTGATGAACCAACCAAAACATGGCGACTGGTGATGAACCAACCAAAACATGGCGACTGGTGATGAACCAACCAAAACATGGCAACTGGTGATGAACCAACCAAAACATGATGACTGGTGATGAACCAACCAAAACATGATGACTGGTGAAGAACCAACCAAAACATGATGACTGGTGATGAACCAACCAAAACATGGTGACTGGTGATGAACCAACCAAAACATGGCGACTGGTGATGAACCAACCAAAACATGGCGACTGGTGATGAACCAACCAAAACATGGCGACTGGTGATGAACCAACCAAAACATGATGACTGGTGAAGAACCAACCAAAACATGATGACTGGTGAAGAACCAACCAAAACATGATGACTGGTGATGAACCAACCAAAACATGATGACTGGTGAAGAACCAACCAAAACATGATGACTGGTGATGAACCAACCAAAACATGGCGACTGGTGATGAACCAACCAAAACATGATGACTGGTGATGAACCAACCAAAACATGATGACTGGTGAAGAACCAACCAAAACATGATGACTGGTGATGAACCAACCAAAACATGGTGACTGTAAAGGATGAAAGTGAAAGTCACAATATTCCCTAAAGGTCAACAGCCCATCAGCAGTTCTGGAGGCCTGACCAATAAGACTCTGGACTCAGGGGGGAGACTCGAGGCTCTGGACTCAGGGGGGAGACTCGAGGCTCTGGACTCAGGGGGGAGACTCGAGGCTCTGGACTCAGGGGGGAGACTCGAGGCTCTGGACTCAGGGGGGAGACTCGAGGCTCTGGACTCATTGATAGGGGCATTGATGACAGAGATCAAATCGAAAGAGAGAGAGAGAGAGAGAGAGAGAGAGACAGAGAGAGACAGAGAGAGACAGAGAGAGAGACAGAGAGAGACAGAGAGAGAGACAGAGAGAGACAGAGAGAGAGAGAGAGAGAGAGAGACAGAGAGAGAGACAGAGAGAGAGAGAGAGAGAGAGAGAGAGAGAGAGAGAGAGAGAGAGAGAGAGAGAGAGACAGAGAGAGACAGAGAGAGACAGAGAGCCTGTGAGACAGAGATGCAGTCAGCCTGGTAATATGCTGGCATCATCACACCTGTGAAGAACCTTAACAGTGCTACACTGCTCACCGTCTCTAAATCTGCATCCCAAATCGCACCTTATTCTCTATAATATAGTGCATTACTTTTGACCAGGGCTCATAGGGAAATCCATAGAAATAGGGTGTAGGGAATAGGGTGCCATTGTACTACAGAATGTAGGGAATAGGGTACCATTGTGCTACAGAATGTAGGGAATAGGGTGCCATTTGGGATGCCTACAAGCAGTTTAACAGCTTCTCCATACTAATGTCACCCACCGGGATACGATGTTGGGAGAGAGTTTTCTGCTAGTGGCGATTGTCACATCCATAAGCAGTAAGATAGGCCGAGCTAGAGTCTGCTACCCTTAGGGTACATTTGGGTTCATAGCACATGATATGCATCCCAAATAGAACCCTAATCCCTATGTAGGTAATAGAGTGCCATTTGGGACTCAAGCCATGCACACTGTTCTTTCATCTGTCAATGAAACCGACACCTTGAGAGGCCGGCACTGTAAATCAGGCATACAAATATGTACAGTACCAGTCAAAAGTTGACACACCAACTCATTCAAGGGTTTTTCTTTATTATTATATTATTATTATTATTTTCTACATTTGTAGAATAATACTGAAGACGTCAAAACTATGAAATAACACATATGGAATCATGTAGTAACCAAAAAAGTATTAAACAAATCAAAATATATTTTCGATTTTTCAAAGTAGCCACCCTTTGCCTTGAAGACAGCTTTGCACACTCTTGGCATTCTCTCAACCAGCACAAACCGTCATTCTGTTACCAAACTTTGAATCTGCATTGATCTTCAGGTAAATGTGTTTTTGTAAAAATGTTCAGATGAAATTGTTTAAACTAGTCCTTGTGCATAGAGTTGTATGGTTTGTTTAACTATGCAATCATTGGTTTTTGTTTGACATACATTTTAAAGTGAAAAATCTGAGTCTCGGCATCATTCTGTTACTGAGGAATTGCCCTACACTAGTGTCTAGTTACGTCACTCACACACAAGAAAGCACATGTGCGTGTTCGCAAGGAGGAGCACTTGTCTCTTGGACAATGAGAAAAGCCGTGTATCCTATAAAATAATACCACTCATACAGTGGCTACATTACATTCCAGGTGATTTAATTGTACAGTGAAACAGACAAATGAAATTGTGTGAAAATATGAATAGAGTTAATAACCCGTCTCTCACCTCTCTGGTGTTGGCTAATTGGGGCTTGTTTCGTTCCTCTTAATACAGGTAGACTCAGGATTTGGAAGCTGATAAATCAGAACTCTTTTATGGCCTCCCTGTGGTTAGAGCTTTGGGCCAGTGACCCGAAAGGTTGCTAGATCGAATCCTAGAGCTGACAAGCTAAAAATCTGTAGTTCTGCCCCTGAACAAGGCAGTTAACCCACTGTTCCCCGGGCGCCGAAGACATTCGATTAAGGCAGCCCCCGCACCTCCCTGATTCAGAGGGGTTGGGTTAAATGCGGAAGACACATTTCAGTTGGTTGAACAACTGACTAGGTATCCCCCTTTCCCTTTGCTCCATTGTAACAAATCCTTAATAAATGTCACAGGAACTAGGCCTATTCAATGTCTGATTAATATATTAGTCAAAGAAAGCTATAAAAATCTTATGTGAGACGTTATTAAAAGAGAGTTGAAGACAAAGGAAAACAACGGGGGAAAAAAATAATTAGGAGATCTATTTATTTGTTTAAATTGAGCCTACAATTTAGCCAAGAAGAAAATCTATGATTATACAAAACAAAAAATGCATTAAACCTGAGAATATCTTTATCAACTCAGGTAGTATCTTTGTTTTGATTTGACATCGAGTATAACATATTAACATCGCGGAGGTCCATTCATATCGATGTGATTGGATTGCTATAGTCGCCTTTACTTTATCCGAATGGCTACATTTGTATAATTGTTTAACATTTGTATCAGTGAAAATATTACATATTTGTTACACTGTTTGCTATGTGTGAATTACCCTCAAATCAGCAGCCCTATTCTAGATTATTCTAGCCGCAAAAATTATTTGGGGTATATTTTTAACGCTTTCGATCAATGAAACGGGTAAACAAAAACATGTTTCGGTTAGAATGCAACGTTCTTCAGGAAATTCAATTGGAGCATTCGAGGCTTCTCGATAATAAACGGTGTGCAGGTGTGTAAAGGGTCTGAAAATGAGGCCGAATGGGAAAAAATTGTCAACAGATTTCTTTCCTCGGGAGCATCGCACCACACAATACATAATCCATCGCTAGTGTTCAAGGTTTCACATTGCACTTACCTTCTTCTCTCTAGTTCATGAAAATAAACAAATACTCCTCAATGAAAATAAACGGATGGTTCTCTACTATTTTAGCGCATTGGATAAATAGAGTCACAATTCCATGTGTGTTATTATCCGGGCTATTTAAAAAAAAATGTGTTTAGGTTCTAGTAAAAAAGGAGGGGGTTCCGTATGCAATGAGGTAAGTGTATTTATAGCAGTGGCCAATGGGCAACGGGCAGGGACCAGCCTCATCTAATCATTGTGTTCGAGGCTTGTGTTCGATGGCAAGCGCCAAGGCTGCACCATTGTAACCAAGGATATATAAAATGTCTTAATTTGCATAGAAAATAAATGTATCTATTTCCAAGAGTAAATTGAACTATAACGTTGATTTAACATCGATTAAATAGAAGTTTAGGGAATTAACCAGAATCAATTAAATGTCAGACATTTACATTTTTATAACATTATTGCTAAAAGAGCGATTGTTCAAAGCCCCCGAGCCGACCTACAACCTGAGACGATAGTAGAACTGGTCGGAATAACTCGAGAAACCGCACACACGTCAAAGAACAGCGTACACATTCGAATAGAATAAAACCCATTCGCATTGTCTCAACAACTGATTTTTCCATCTTTACAAACAGGATGTGGTGAATCAGTCTCTCACAGATCGTCCTTGCTCCTTTCATCCATCACACGTAATAAATCACGAGTAACAAATTTTTAAAGGACTGAGACAGCTACAAAAAAAGGCATTCTAACTCGGTGGAGTGTTTGCTAAAGCTAAATCACCAGAATGCTTGTAGTGCTCCGCATACAGTTCTACAAATCAGAGGCGTATGCACAGGTGGGCCTGAGTGGGCACTGGGGAGCCAGGCCCAACCAATCAGATTTTTCATGCTCTACTTGTCAGTGTTCCAAACAGGAGATTATTTGTATTTTTACCTAAACACATTAGGTCTACTTGACTTTGGTAGGATCTCACCAGAACTGAGTACCGGCACCTCAAATGTTCTCCTGCTTGAGTTTCTGCATAAGCTAAAAAGTATTGAGAAGTTCCTACACCTAATTATAAATGGTACCCGCTACCCAAAATGAGTACCGGCACCTATTTCAGTCTAAGTCAAGCACTGGCCTAAACATGCATACACTACTATCAGATAGAATGTATAGCAAGCAGTAGGGTGTGGATGGGAAAACGTAAGGGACACTGTACATAAGTTTGGACACACCTACTCATTCAAGGGTTTTTCTATATTTTTACTATTTTCTACATTGTAGAATAATAGTGAAGACATCAAAACTAGTGGTTAAAGAGTTGGACTAGTAACCGAAAGGTTGCAAGTTCAAATCCCCGAGCTGACAAGGTACAAATCTGTCGTTCTGCCCCTGAACAGGCAGTTAACCCACTGTTCCTAGGCCGTCATTGAAAATAAGAATTTGTTCTTAACTGACTTGCCTAGTTAAATAAAGGTAAAATAAATTAATTAAATAAAAATATGGAGTCATGTAGTAACCAAAAAAGTGTTAAACAAATACAAATATATTTTAGACTTTAGATTCTTCAAAATAACCATTCTTTGCCTTGATGACAGCTTTGCACACTCTTGGCATTCTCTCAGCCAGCTACATCTGGAATGCTTTTCCAACAGTCTTGAAGGAGTTCCCACATACGCTAAGCACTTGTTGGCTGATTTTCCTTCACTCTGTGGTCAAACTCATCCCAAACCATCTCAATTTGGTTAAGGTTCGGTGATTGTGGAGGCCAGGTCATCTGATGCAGCACTCCACTCGCCTTCTTGATCAAATATTCCTTACACAGCTCAGAGGTGTGCTGGGTCATTGTCCTGTTGAAAAACAAATGATAGTCCCACTAAGCGCAAACCAGATGGTAAGGCGTATTGCTACAGAATGCAGTGGTAGCCATGCTGGTTAAGTGTGCCTTGAATTCTAAACAAATCATAGACAGTGTCACCAACAAAGCACCCTCACACCATCACACCTCCTCCTCCATGCTTCACGGTGGGAACCACACATGCAGAAATCATCTGTTCCCCTACTCTGCGTCTCACAATGACACAGAGGTTGGATCCAAAAATCTCAAATATGGACTCATCAGACCAAAGGACAGATTTCCACCAGTCTAATGACCATTGCTCGTGTTTCCTGGCCCAAACAAGTCTCTTCTTCCTATTGGTGTCCTTTAGTAGTGTTTTCTATGCAGTAATTCAACCATTAAGGCCTGATTCACGCAGTCTCCTCTGAACAGTTGATGTTTCATCATAGCGCTTGATGGTTTTTGCGACTACTTTCAAAATTCTTGGAATTTTCCGGATTGACTGACCTTCATGTCTTAAAGTAAGGATGGGCTGTCATTTCTCGTTGCTTATTTGAGCTGTTCCTGCCATAAAATGGACTTGATCTTTTACCAAATATCTTCTGTACACCACCCCTACCTTGTCACGACACAACTGATTGGCTTAAACACAAGAAGAAGGAAATAAATTCCACTAATTAACTTTTAACAAGACACACCTGTTAATTGAAATGCATTCCAGGTGACTACCTCATGAAGTTGGTTGAGAGAATGCCAAGCGTGTGCAAAGCTGTCATTAAGGCAAAGGGTGGCTACTTTGAAGAATCTCAAATATAAAATATATTTTGATTTGTTTAACACTTTTTTGGTTACTACATGATTCCGTATGTGTTATTTCATAGCTTTGATGTCTTCACTATTATTCTACATTGTAGAAAATAGTAAAAAAAATAAAATAAGAGAAACCCTTGAATGTGTGGGTGTGTCCAAACTTATGGGGTATTGTGTGTAGGTCTGTGACACAAAATGAGACACTGTATAGAAAACAGGGGTGGCAATACAGTCTGCTACCATTCTCCATAGTTTCCCATCAAGGTTGTCTATACCTGGTGGCTTATCATTATTGATGGATAACCATCATTTTTCTACCCCCCCCCCCCCCCCCCCCACACACACACACACACACACTAACTTGACCAAATTCAAAACAACAAGCTTTTCTTTCATTATTAGATTTTGTTTATACAAAAATATGATGTTTCACTGTTCAATGTTGTCATTTCACTTCTGAGTTTTCACTTTATTAGTGAAATAGTCATTGAAATGATTGGCTAAATCAAAATGGTTTTGTTATAAATTACCCATTAACTTCAATGAACGATGGAGATGAATGAGGTTTTCTGCCCATGACATCATTTAAGGTACTCAAAAGTATTTTTCCATTGGTTTTTATGTCATTTATCTTTGTTTGGTAATATAATGTATTCTTATTTTTGTTAAGTTTAGTCACAACATTTCTCAATTTACAGTATGTCAACCAATCAGCTGAGCAGCCTGACTTATTTGCTACCTCTTTTGCATAATTTCTTTGAAACATAAAATTTTTACATTATCATAAATCCAGGGGCTCTAACAGAAAATCATCTCCAAGTTATTTTAATTTTGGAAATGTGTTCCAAAGTATTCCCACGTATAACAGAGAGATGCATGTTATCATATAAAAATATAAGCCAAGTTTGACATGACTGGGCTCCTAAGTGGCCCAGTGGTCTAAGGCACTGCATCTCAGTGCAAGAGGCATCACCACAGTCCCTGGTTTGAATCCAGGCTGAATCCCTTCCGGCTGTGATTGGGAGTCCCATAGGGTGGCGCACAATTGGCCCGGGGTATGCAGTCATTGTAAATAAGAATTTGTTCCTAACTGACTTGCCATGTTAAATAAAACAGACAATCGATCCAGGAGGCTCTGACAGTTCTCACTGTTAGTCTCTTAACAGGTGCATGCTTTTGTCACGTCTACTCCCGCTCTGACGCTCGATGTCACCGGTTTACTAACCACCTGTCTTGGCAACCCATCTTTACGCACACCTGGCAACCCTCATTACACACACCTGCGTCTCATCGTCAGTCACACCGGGACTTCATTACCCCCTTGATTACTCACCCTTTACATAGTACTCTTCGGTTAATAGTCGTCAAGTAGTATTGTTTATGTTTTCTTGTCAGACGATTCTCTTGTTTGTATCGTTCCATGTTCATTATTATTAAACTCACTAACTGAACTTGTTTCCTGACTCCCTGCGCCTTCGTTACAGCTTTTCAACAAGTGGCATGAATCATTTTACAAATACTTCCAGTGCTGCATCTGGAGTCAATTCCTCATACACATCACACCAACATAAAAAAATAAATAATAATAATCCTGAAAACATCACAGACATTATCAAGCATTGCACACACATTACGCAAATAATGACTGTTAGCTCTTGGTGGTCAATAGCAGCAGGCTTTAGATGAGGCAGGTGAACTTGCAACTACAATACTTCAACAACATTTGACATGGGATCCTCTAAGCTTTACAGGAATATGGATCTTAACATATACAGCAACACCTCCCCCATAGGCATTCCTATCTGTTCTGTAGATGTTATACACTCTGTGGAAAGGGTTCTACATGGAACCCAAAAGGGTTCTACCTGGAACCAAAAAGGGTTCTTCAAAGGTTTCTCCTATGAGGATAGTGGAATAACCCTTTTGGGTTCCAGATAGCACCTTTTTTTCTAAGAGTGTAGCTCTCTATTGCTACTGCTGTATCATCAAAGACATTATCTAAGTGAGTTTCAGAGATGGCCAGTATATGAATGTTATTCGATGTTAGTAAGTTATTGATTTCATGAGCCTTATTTCTAAGGCTACATATATTAATAGGGGTTATTCTTAGACCACTGTTCTAGTCTATGTAGGATATGGCCTGTTATTATGTGCATTAGCATACTGTCAGGCTATAATTTACGTTTCCTTTGATGCAGCGTGTAACCTAATGTAAACCTGATCTACTTTGCTAGGCCTCCGTGCCAGTGACTAATGCTACCACACCTGGCCACGTTGGACCCCACTTCGGGCCAATGATGTGTCTTTGGAAAGTCAACATTCTAACAGTCTAATAAATACATTTCATATATATTATTGGAATAATAATCATTTTGGCTGTGTTTGTGAAGGTAACATTAGAATATGAAAGAAAATGTATTTCAAAGAACACAATATCATTTTCATTAGTTCATGTTACTGTAGGCTATATGTACAAAAAACACGAAATAAACACCGTCACAAAGATAATTCATTATTCATTTGTTAAGGGCAGGTCTTAAGGAAGGAATTCATGAATTTAAGAAAATGCATTTCAAAAGAACAGAATACTTGGAATTTAAATATATTACTGTGCTTTGAGTGTTGTGAGTGCACGTGGGGCATGTAAATCGGAGTAATTCCTGCCCAAAAGTGATATTTTGAAATAGAAATGATCCATTGAGCTCTAAGAGTTGTTTGACAAGGATAGGTAATTTGGAAACTGCAGAATCTACTCTTTCTGATACGATATAGACATTAAAACATCTTACCTGCTTGTGAATCTGTAAGAGAATTTGCAGAAGTCACTTTTTACTTTGCAGTTCATCAGATTATTCATATAAAATTTAACAATTTATAATATTCTCACCCATCAGACTATTGTCAATTTAATCTCGTCTTTAGGCTAACTCTATTATTATGTGTGAAATGAGTTGCGATATAGTTTAGGTGTAGTTTAGATGTGCTATCAACAGCTGCACAGGCCTGAAGGGCAGGGGGGGGGAAAAAGGCCATGTCCTCTTAAAACTGCTTATAACACAAATTATGTTTGTGATATTAAGATTCTAACAATGATAGTGTGTTAGATAAACTTATTTAAAAAGTACATTTTGTCTTGTGTCAATATGAAGCTCTCCGCTCTCCTAGTGTTAAATGTTTACATTTGTGGCGGCCTAGCCTAGCCTAGCCTAGCCTAGCCTAGCCTAGCCTACTATCTCCTGGTCATCGAGACAGCGAGAGGTTGCCAAGCCTATTGTGATTTTACTGTTATATCAGGGCATTATGTCCTAGTCTCATAATCTATAGGCCTATGGTTTATTAGGTGATTGGGAGTCCCAAAGGGTAGCGCACAATTGGCCCAGCGTCGTCCGGGTTTGGCCGGTGTCCGGGTTTGGCCGGTGTAGGCCGTCATTGTAAATAATAATTTGTTCTTAACTGACTTGCCAAGTTAAATAAAGGTTAAATAAATAACTAAAAAGGTTACATTTATTATTATAATAATTTAAAAAAAAATAATAATGTGTCGGTCCATGTGAGTCGCATGTTAAATGCAAATCATGGATTTACGTAGGCCTACAAAACTGTAATGTGAAAATCACATGTTAAACGGTTTTGTTGTGTGAGATCGATTACAGTAGGGTAGACGTCGTTTTAATGATAATTTTATGATAATTTTATGATAATTTTATGATAATTTTATGGTGATTTGAGTACCCAAATTTTGGCCCAGCTAAATGTTTGCTGGCCCTGCCTTCTGCCTATGTCACTGCTACAAACTGTTTGAAATGAAAACACAAGAGATACATTTGCACACGGTTGGGGGGGGGGGGTCAGGATTCGGTCTCTGAGGGCACAGTGCGGTTGTAATTGGCATATCTAAGCCACTTTGAGCCAAGTACTCTGGGGAGGGGGATAGACAGTCCCAAACACAATGGTTACTAGGCTGCTATGGTTCAGTTTCTGTGTGCTCAGCCGTCCTCATTCAGCTCTGCTGTGCTAACCACTCAGGGTCACTGCTACTGTAATATAGGATGGAAATCTCACAAAGCAAAACACGCTTTCGGAGCTGAATTCATCGTATTCTTGGCACCCATTTGTTTTCTTATCTTTAGTTTCATGATGTCACACCCTCCCCGTTGGCCCCTCCCCTCTGTCTCTAATGTAAGGAGCAGGTGCACGTGGACCAGACCGTCTGGTGATGTGAAATGACAGCACCAACCAGACGGCATCCCCAGAGAGTAGGGGAGCAGGGGGAGAAGAAGGTAGGAACCACACACACACACACACACACACGCACACACGCACACACGCACACACGCACTCTCTCTCACACACAGACACACACAGGACCCCCTCCCTCACAAAGCACACACAATGGCTCCCCTCCCGCCCTACCCTCGTGTCACCGCCACTCTTCCAGAACATTCCCCACTCCTCTCCCTCCCACATCCTCTCCCTCCTCCAACCTCACTCCTCTCCATTCATCCCTCCCCCCTCATCTCCCCTCTTCTCTCCCTCCATCCCCTTTTCCCTCCCACCTCCATTGACATCTGTGATTGTCACCTCCAGCTGAGCATGTGGTCTTCCAATATGATCACCAATACGATACCCACCCTACCACAATGACCATACAATACCCACCCTACCACCCTGACCATACAATACCCACCCTACCACCCTGACCATACAATATAATACCCACCTTACCACCCTGACAATACAATACCCACCCTACCACCCTGACAATACAATACCAACCCTACCACCCTGACCATACAATACAATACCCACCCTACCATATAATACAATACCCACCCTACCACGCTGACCATACAATATAATACTCACCCTACCACCCTGACAATACAATACCAACCATACCACCCTTACCATACAATACCCACCCTACAATCCTGACAATATAATACCTATCCTACCACCCTGACCATACAATACAATACCCACCCTAAAACCCTGACCATACGATACCTACCCTACCACCCTGACTATACAATATAATACCCACCCTGACCATACAATACAATACCAACCCTACCACCCTGACAATACAATACAATACCCATCCTACCACCCTGACCATAAAATACAATACCCACCCTACCACCCTGACAATACAATACAATACCCACCCTGCCACCCTGACAATACAATACCCACCCTACCACCCTGACCATACAATACAATACCCACCCTGACCATACAATACAATACCCACCCTGACCATACAATACAATACCCACCCTACCACCCTGACAATACAATACCCATCCTACCACCCTGACTATACAATATAATACCCACCCTACCACCCTGACCATACAATACAATACCCATCATACCACCCTGACCATACAATACCCAACCTACCACCCTGACCATACAATACAATACCCATCCTACGACCCTGACAATACAATACCCACCCTAACACCCTGAACCATACAATACAATACCCACCTGACAATATAATACCCATCCTACCACCCTGACCTTACAATACCCACCCTACCACCCTGACCATACAATACAATACCCACCCTACCACCCTGACCATACAATACAATACCCACCCTGACAATATAATACCCACCCTACCACCCTGACCATACAATACAATACCCATCCTACGACCCTGACAATACAATACCCACCCTACCACCCTGAACCATACAATACAATACCCACCTGACAATATAATACCCATCCTACCACCCTGACCTTACAATACCCACCCTACCACCCTGACCATACAATACAATACCCACCCTACCACCCTGACCATACAATACAATACCCACCCTGACAATATAATACCCACCCTACCACCCTGACCTTACAATACCCACCCTACCACCCTGACAATACAATACCCACCCTACCACCCTGACAAAATAATACCCACCCTACCACCCTGACCATACAATACCCACCCTACCACCCTGACCATACAATACCCACCCTACCACCCTGACCATACGATACCAACTCTACCACCCTGACTATACAATATAACACCCACCCTGCCCATACAATACAATACCCACCCTGCCACCCTGACAATACAATACCCACCCTACCACCCTGACAATACAATACCCACCCTACCACCCTGACCATACAATACCCACACTACCACCCTGACTATACAATATACAGTGCCTTGCGAAAGTATTCGGCCCCCTTGAACTTTGCGACCTTTTGCCACATTTCAGGCTTCAAACATAAAGATATAAAACTGTATTTTTTTGTGAAGAATCAACAACAAGTGGGACACAATCATGAAGTGGAACGACATTTAATGGATATTTCAAACTTTTTTAACAAATAAAAAACTGAAAAATTGGGCGTGCAAAATTATTCAGCCCCTTTACTTTCAGTGCAGCAAACTCTCTCCAGAAGTTCAGTGAGGATCTCTGAATGATCCAATGTTGACCTAAATGACTAATGATGATAAATACAATCCACCTGTGTGTAATCAAGTCTCCGTATAAATGCACCTGCACTGTGATAGTCTCAGAGGTCCGTTAAAAGCGCAGAGAGCATCATGAAGAACAAGGAACACACCAGGCAGGTCCGAGATACTGTTGTGAAGAAGTTTAAAGCCGGATTTGGATACAAAAAGATTTCCCAAGCTTTAAACATCCCAAGGAGCACTGTGCAAGCGATAATATTGAAATGGAAGGAGTATCAGACCACTGCAAATCTACCAAGACCTGGCCGTCCCTCTAAACTTTCAGCTCATACAAGGAGAAGACTGATCAGAGATGCAGCCAAGAGGCCCATGATCACTCTGGATGAACTGCAGAGATCTACAGCTGAGGTGGGAGACTCTGTCCATAGGACAACAATCAGTCGTATATTGCACAAATCTGGCCTTTATGGAAGACTGGCAAGAAGAATGCCATTTCTTAAAGATATCCATAAAAAGTGTCGTTTAAAGTTTGCCACAAGCCACCTGGGAGACACACCAAACATGTGGAAGAAGGTGCTCTGGTCAGATGAAACCAAAATTTAACTTTTTGGCAACAATGCAAAACGTTATGTTTGACGTAAAAGCAACACAGCTGAACACACCATCCCCACTGTCAAACATGGTGGTGGCAGCATCATGGTTTGGGCCTGCTTTTCTTCAGCAGGGACGTGTTATTTCTTACATTAGTACCCCAGATCATCTTAGGTTTCATTACATACAGTCGAGAAGAACTACTGAATATAAGATCAGCGTCAACTCACGACCAAGAATATGTTTTTTGCGACGCGGACGCGGATCCTGTGTTCTGCCTTACAAACAGGACAACGGAGTGGCTCCTATGCAGCGACCCAAAAAAACGACTCCGAAAGAGAGGGAAACGAGGCGGTCTTCTGGTCAGACTCCGGAGACGGGCACACCGTGCACCACTCCCTAGCATTCTTCTTGCCAATGTCCAGTCTCTTGACAACAAGGTTGATGAAATCCGAGCAAGGGTAGCATTCCAGAGGGACATCAGAGACTGTAACGTCCTTTGCTTCACTGAAACATTGCTCACTGGAGAGACTATCCGAAGCGGTGCAGCCAACGGGTTTCTCCACGCATCGCGCTGACAGAAACAAACATCTTTCTGGTAAGAAGAGGGGCGGGGGCGTATGCCTCATGGCCAACGTGACATGGTGTGATGAAAGAAACATACAGGAACTCAAATCCTTCTGTTCACCTGATTTAGAATTCCTCACAATCAAATGTAGACCGCATTATCTACCAAGAGAATTCTCTTCGATTATAATCACAGCCGTATATATCCCCCCCCAAGCAGACTTATCGATGGCTCTGAACAAACTTTATTTAACTCTCTGCAAACTGGAAACGATTTATCCGGAGGCTGCATTCATTGTAGCTGGGGATTTTAACAAGGCTAATCTGAAAACAAGACTCCCTAAATTTTATCAGCATATCGATTGTGCAACCAGGGGTGGAAAGACCTTGGATCATTGTTACTCTAACTTCCGCGACGCATATAAGGCCCTGCCCCGCCCCCCTTTCGGAAAAGCTGACCACGACTCCATTTTGTTGATCCCTGCCTACAGACAGAAACTAAAACAAGAGGCTCCCACGCTGAGGTCTGTCCAACGCTGGTCCGACCAAGCTGACTCCACACTCCAAGACTGCTTCCATCACGTGGACTGGGAGATGTTTCGTATTGCGTCAGATAACAACATTGACGAATACGCTGATTCGGTGTGCGAGTTCATTAGAACGTGCGTTGAAGATGTCGTTCCCATAGCAACGATTAAAACATTCCCTAACCAGAAACCGTGGATTGATGGCAGCATTCGTGTGAAACTGAAAGCGCGAACCACTGCTTTTAATCAGGGCAAGGTGTCTGGTAACATGACCGAATACAAACAGTGCAGCTATTCCCTCCGCAAGGCTATCAAACAAGCTAAGCGCCAGTACAGAGACAAAGTAGAATCTCAATTCAACGGCTCAGACACAAGAGGCATGTGGCAGGGTCTACAGTCAATCACGGACTACAGGAAGAAATCCAGCCCAGTCACAGACCAGGATGTCTTGCTCCCAGGCAGACTAAATAACTTTTTTGCCCGCTTTGAGGACAATACAGTGCCACTGACACGGCCTGCAACGAAAACATGCGGTCTCTCCTTCACTGCAGCCGAGGTGAGTAAGACATTTAAACGTGTTAACCCTCGCAAGGCTGCAGGCCCAGACGGCATCCCCAGCCGCGCCCTCAGAGCATGCGCAGACCAGCTGGCCGGTGTGTTTACGGACATATTCAATCAATCCCTATACCAGTCTGCTGTTCCCACATGCTTCAAGAGGGCCACCATTGTTCCTGTTCCCAAGAAAGCTAAGGTAACTGAGCTAAACGACTACCGCCCCGTAGCACTCACATCCGTCATCATGAAGTGCTTTGAGAGACTAGTCAAGGACCATATCACCTCCACCCTACCTGACACCCTAGACCCACTCCAATTTGCTTACCGCCCAAATAGGTCCACAGACGATGCAATCTCAACCACACTGCACACTGCCCTAACCCATCTGGACAAGAGGAATACCTATGTGAGAATGCTGTTCATCGACTACAGCTCGGCATTCAACACCATAGTACCCTCCAAGCTCGTCATCAAGCTCGAGACCCTGGGTCTCGACCCCGCCCTGTGCAACTGGGTACTGGACTTCCTGACGGGCCGCCCCCAGGTGGTGAGGGTAGGCAACAACATCTCCTCCCCGCTGATCCTCAACACTGGGGCCCCACAAGGGTGCGTTCTGAGCCCTCTCCTGTACTCCCTGTTCACCCACGACTGCGTGGCCACGCACGCCTCCAACTCAATCATCAAGTTTGCGGACGACACAACAGTGGTAGGCTTGATTACCAACAACGACGAGACGGCCTACAGGGAGGAGGTGAGGGCCCTCGGAGTGTGGTGTCAGGAAAATAACCTCACACTCAACGTCAACAAAACTAAGGAGATTATTGTGGACTTCAGGAAACAGCAGAGGGAACACCCCCCTATCCACATCGATGGAACAGTAGTGGAGCGGGTAGCAAGTTTTAAGTTCCTCGGCATACACATCACAGACAAACTGAATTGGTCCACTCACACAGACAACCTCAGGAGGCTGAAGAAATTCGGCTTGTCACCAAAAGCACTCACAAACTTCTACAGATGCACAATCGAGAGCATCCTGGCGGGCTGTATCACCGCCTGGTATGGCAACTGCACCGCCCTCAACCGTAAGGCTCTCCAGAGGGTAGTGAGGTCTGCACAACCCATCACCGGGGGCAAACTACCTGCCCTCCAGGACACCTACACCACCCGATGTCACAGGAAGGCCATAAAGATCATCAAGGACATCAACCACCCGAGCCACTGCCTGTTCACCCCGCTATCATCCAGAAGGCGAGGTCAGTACAGGTGCATCAAAGCTGGGACCGAGAGACTGAAAAACAGCTTCTATCTCAAGGCCATCAGACTGTTAAACAGCCACCACTAACACTGAGTGGCTGCTGCCAACACACTGACACTGACTCAACTCCAGCCACTTTAATAATGGGAATTGATGGGAAATGATGTAAATATATCACTAGCCACTTTAAACAATGCTACCTTATATAATGTTACTTACCCTACATTATTCATCTCATATGCATACGTATATACTGTACTCTATATCATCGACTGTATCCTTATGTAATACATGTTTCACTAGCCACTTTAAACTATGCCACTTTGTTTACATACTCATCTCATTTGTACATACTGTACTCGATACCATCTACTGTATCTTGCCTATGCTGCTCTGTACCATCACTCATTCATATATCCTTATGTACATATTCTTTATCCCCTTACACTGTGTACAAGACAGTCGTTTTGGAATTGTTAGTTAGATTACTTGTTATTACTGCATTGTCGGAACCAGAAGCACAAGCATTTCGCTACACTCGCATTAACATCTGCTAACCATGTGTATGTGACAAATAAAATTTGATTTGATTTGATTTGATTTGGAAGATGGTTAAAATTGATGGGAAGATGGATGGAGCCAAATACAGGACCATTCTGGAAGAAAACCTGATGGAGTCTGCAAAAGACCTGAGACTGGGACGGAGATTTGTCTTCCAACAAGACAATGATCCAAAACATAAAGCAAAATCTACAATGGAATGGTTCAAAAATAAACATATCCAGGTGTTAGAATGGCCAAGTCAAAGTCCAGACCTGAATCCAATCGAGAATCTGTGGAAGGAACTGAAAACTGCTGTTCACAAATGCTCTCCATCCAACCTCACTGAGCTCGAGCTGTTTTGCAAGGAGGAATGGGAAAACATTTCAGTCTCTCGATGTGCGAAACTGATAGAGACATACCCCAAGCGACTTACAGCTGTAATCGCAGCAAAAGGTGGCGCTACAAAGTATTAACGTAAGGGGGCTGAATAATTTTGCACGCCCAATTTTTCAGTTTTTGATTTGTTAAAAAAGTTTGAAATATCCAATAAATGTCGTTCCACTTCATGATTGTGTCCCACTTGTTGTTGATTCTTCACAACAAAAATACAGTTTTATATCTTTATGTTTGAAGCCTGAAATGTGGCAAAAGGTCGCAAAGTTCAAGAGGGCCGAATACATTCGCAAGGCACTGTAATACCCACCCTACCACCCTGACCATACAATACCAACCCTGCCACCCTGACAATACAATACCTACCCTACCACCCTGACCATACAATACAATACCCACCCTACCATACAATACAATACCTACCCTACCACCCTGACAATACAATACCCATCCTACCACCCTGACAATACAATACCCACCCTACCACCCTGACCATACAATACCCACCCTACCACCCTGACCATACAATACAATACCCACCCTACCACCCTGACCACACAATACAATACCCAACCTACCACCCTGACCATACAATACCTACCCTACCACCCTGCCCATACAATACCCACCCTACCACCCTGACCATACAATACAATACCCACCCTACCACCCTGACAATACAATACCCACCCTACCAACCTGACCATATAATACAATACCCACCCTGGCACCCTGACAATACAATACCCACCCTACACCCCTGACAATACAATACAATACCCACCCTACCACCCTGACCATACAATATAATACCCACCCTACAACACCCCTGACCATACAATAGAATACCCACCCTACCACCCTGACCATACAATACAATACTCACCCTACCACCCTGACCATATAATACCCACCCTACCACCCTGACCATATAATACCCACCCTGCCACCCTGAACATACAATACCCACCCTGCCACCCTGACAATACAATACTCACCCTGCCACCCTGACAATACAATACCCACCCTGCCACCCTGACCATACAATACCCACCCTACCACCCTGACCATATAATACAATACCCACCCTACCACCCTGACAATACAATAACAACCCTGCAAATACAATACCCACCCTGCCACCCTGACAATACAATATAATACCCACCCTACCACCCTGAACATACAATACAATACCCACCCTACCACCCTGACCATACAATACCCACCCTACCACCCTGACAATATAATACAATACTCACCCTACCACCCTGACAATACAATACCCACCCTACCACCTTGACCATACAATACCCACCCTACCACCCTGACCATACGATACCAACTCTAACCACCCTGACCATACAATACAATACCCACCCTACCACCCTGACAATACAATACCCACCCTACCACCCTGACCATACAATACCCACCCTACCACCCTGACCATACAATACCCATCCTACCACCCTGACCATACAATACCCACCCTACCACCCTGACCATACAATACCCATCCTACCACCCTGACCATATAATACCCACCCTGCCACCCTGACCATACAATATAATACCCATCCTACCACCCTGACTATACAATATAATACCCACCCTACCACCCTGACCATACAATACCCATCCTACCACCCTGACAATACAATACCCACCCTGCCACCCTGACAATACAATACCCACCCTACCACCCTGAACCATACAATACAATACCCACCCTACCACCCTGACAATACAATACCCACCCTACCACCCTGACCATACAATACGCATCCTACAACCCTGACCATACGATACCAACTCTTTTACCCTGACTATACAATATAACACCCACCCTGCCCATACAATACAATACCCACCCTGCCACCCTGACAATACAATACCCACCCTACCACCCTGACAATACAATACCCACCCTACCACCCTGACTATACAATATAATACCCACCCTACCACCCTGACCATACAATACCCACCCTACCACCCTGATCATACAATACAATACCCACCCTACCACCCTGACCATACAATACAATACCCACCCTACCACCCTGACCATATAATATAATACCCATCCTACCACCCTGACCATACAATGCCCATCCTACCACCCTGACCACACAATACAATACCCAACCTACCACCCTGACAATACAATACCCACCCTACCACCCTGACCATATAATACCCATCCTACCACCCTGACAATACAATATAATACCCACCCTACCACCCTGACAATACAATACAATACCCACCCTACCACCCTGACAATACAATACCCACCCTACCACCCTGACAATACAATACCCACCCTACCAACCTGCCCATACAATACCCACCCTACCACCCTGACCATACAATACAATACCCACCCTACCACCCTGACCATACAATACAATACCCACCCTATCACCCTGACCATACAATACAATACAAACCCTGACAATATAATACCCACCCTACCACCCTGACCTTACAATACCCACCCTACCACCCTGACAATACAATACCCACCCTACCACCCTGACAATACAATACCCACCCTACCACCCTGACCATACAATACCCACCCTACCACCCTGACCATATGATACCAACTCTACCACCCTGACTATACAATATAACACCCACCCTGCCCATACAATACAATACCCACCCTGCCACCCTGACAATACAATACCTACCCTACCACCCTGACCATACAATACCTACCCTACCACCCTGACCATACAATACAATACCCACCCTACCACCCTGACCATACAATACAATACCCACCCTACCACCCTGACAATACAATACAATACCCACCCTACCACCCTGACAATACAATACCCATCCTACCACCCTGACAATACAATACCCACCCTACCACCCTGACCATACAATACCCACCCTACCACCCTGACCATACAATACCCACCCTACCACCCTGACCATACAATACAATACCCACCCTACCACCCTGACCATACAATACAATACCCACCCTACCACCCTGACCATACAATACAATACCCACCCTACCACCCTGACCACACAATACAATACCCAACCTACCACCCTGACCATACAATACCCACCCTACCACCCTGCCCATACAATACCCACCCTACCACCCTGACCATACAATAAAATACCCATCCTACCACCCTGACAATACAATACCCACCCTACCACCCTGACCATACAATACCCACCCTACCACCCTGACCATACAATACCCATCCTACCACCCTGACCATATAATACCCACCCTGCCACCCTGACCATACAATAAAATACCCATCCTACCACCCTGACTATACAATATAATACCCACCCTACCACCCTGACCATACAATACCCACCCTACCACCCTGACCATACAATACCCATCCTACCACCCTGACAATACAAAACCTACCCTACCACCCTGCCCATACAATACCCACCCTACCACCCTGACCATACAATACAATAACCACCCTACCACCCTGACAATACAATACCCACCCTACCAACCTGACCATATAATACAATACCCACCCTGGCACCCTGACAATACAATACCCACCCTACACCCCTGACAATACAATACCCACCCTACAACACCCCTGACCATACAATAGAATACCCACCCTACCACCCTGACCATACAATACAATACTCACCCTACCACCCTGACCATATAATACCCACCCTGCCACCCTGAACATACAATACCCACCCTGCCACCCTGACCATACAATACCCACCCTACCACCCTGACCATACAATACAATACCCACCCTACCACCCTGACAATACAATAACAACCCTGCAAATACAATACCCACCCTGCCACCCTGACAATACAATATAATGCCCACCCTACCACCCTGAACATACAATACAATACCCACCCTACCACCCTGACCATACAATACCCACCCTACCACCCTGACAATATAATACAATACTCACCCTACCACCCTGACAATACAATACCCACCCTACCACCTTGACCATACAATACCCACCCTACCACCCTGACCATACGATACCAACTCTAACCACCCTGACCATACAATACAATACCCACCCTACCACCCTGACAATACAATACCCACCCTACCACCCTGACAATACAATACCCACCCTACCACCCTGACCATACAATACCCACCCTACCACCCTGACCATACAATACCCATCCTACCACCCTGACCATACAATACCCATCCTACCACCCTGACCATATAATACCCACCCTGCCACCCTGACCATACAATATAATACCCATCCTACCACCCTGACAATACAATACCCACCCTACCACCCTGACCATACAATACCCACCCTACCACCCTGACCATACAATACCCATCCTACCACCCTGACAATACAATACCTACCCTGCCACCCTGACAATACAATACCCACCCTACCACCCTGAACCATACAATACAATACCCACCCTACCACCCTGACCATACAATACAATACCCACCCTGACAATATAATACCCACCCTACCACCCTGACCTTACAATACCCACCCTACCACCCTGACAATACAATACCCACCCTACCACCCTGACCATACAATACGCATCCTACAACCCTGACCATACGATACCAACTCTATCACCCTGACTATACAATATAACACCCACCCTGCCCATACAATACAATACCCACCCTGCCACCCTGACAATACAATACCCACCCTACCACCCTGACAATACAATACCCACCCTACCACCCTGACCATACAATACAATACCCACCCTACCACCCTGACCATACAATACAATACCCACCCTACCACCCTGACCATATAATATAATACCCATCCTACCACCCTGACCATACAATACCCACCCTACCACCCTGACCACACAATACAATACCCAACCTACCACCCTGACAATACAATACCCACCCTACCACCCTGACCATATAATACCCATCCTACCACCCTGACAATACAATATAATACCCACCCTACCACCCTGACAATACAATACAATACCCACCCTACCACCCTGACAATACAATACCCACCCTACCACCCTGACAATACAATACCCACCCTACCAACCTGCCCATACAATACCCACCCTACCACCCTGACCATACAATACCCATCCTACCACCCTGACAATACAATACCCACCCTGCCACCCTGACAATACAATACCCACCCTACCACCCTGAACCATACAATACAATACCCACCCTACCACCCTGACCATACAATACAATACCCACCCTGACAATATAATACCCACCCTACCACCCTGACCTTACAATACCCACCCTACCACCCTGACAATACAATACCCACCCTACCACCCTGACCATACAATACGCATCCTACAACCCTGACCATACGATACCAACTCTATCACCCTGACTATACAATATAACACCCACCCTGCCCATACAATACAATACCCACCCTGCCACCCTGACAATACAATACCCACCCTACCACCCTGACAATACAATACCCACCCTACCACCCTGACTATACAATATAATACCCACCCTACCACCCTGACCATACAATACCCACCCTACCACCCTGACCATACAATACAATACCCACCCTACCACCCTGACCATACAATACAATACCCACCCTACCACCCTGACCATATAATATAATACCCATCCTACCACCCTGACCATACAATACCCACCCTACCACCCTGACCACACAATACAATACCCAACCTACCACCCTGACAATACAATACCCACCCTACCACCCTGACCATATAATACCCATCCTACCACCCTGACAATACAATATAATACCCACCCTACCACCCTGACAATACAATACAATACCCACCCTACCACCCTGACAATACAATACCCACCCTACCACCCTGACAATACAATACCCACCCTACCAACCTGCCCATACAATACCCACCCTACCACCCTGACCATACAATACAATACCCACCCTACCACCCTGAACATACAATACAATACCCACCCTACCACCCTGACCATACAATACAATACAAACCCTGACAATATAATACCCACCCTACCACCCTGACCTTACAATACCCACCCTACCACCCTGACAATACAATACCCACCCTACCACCCTGACAAAATAATACCCACCCTACCACCCTGACCATACAATACCCACCCTACCACCCTGACCATATGATACCAACTCTACCACCCTGACTATACAATATAACACCCACCCTGCCCATACAATACAATAAACACCCTGCCACCCTGACAATACAATACCTACCCTACCACCCTGACCATACAATACCTACCCTACCACCCTGACCATACACTACAATACCCACCCTACCACCCTGACCATACAATACAATACCCACCCTACCACCCTGACAATACAATACAATACCCACCCTACCACCCTGACAATACAATACCCATCCTACCACCCTGACAATACAATACCCACCCTACCACCCTGACCATACAATACCCACCCTACCACCCTGACCATACAATACAATACCCACCCTACCACCCTGACCATACAATACAATACCCACCCTACCACCCTGACCATACAATACCCACCCTACCACCCTGACCATACAATACAATACCCACCCTACCACCCTGACCACACAATACAATACCCAACCTACCACCCTGACCATACAATACCCACCCTACCACCCTGCCCATACAATACCCACCCTACCACCCTGACCATACAATACAATACCCATCCTACCACCCTGACAATACAATACCCACCCTACCACCCTGACCATACAATACCCACCCTACCACCCTGACCATACAATACCCATCCTACCACCCTGACCATATAATACCCACCCTGCCACCCTGACCATACAATAAAATACCCATCCTACCACCCTGACTATACAATATAATACCCACCCTACCACCCTGACCATACAATACCCACCCTACCACCCTGACCATACAATACCCATCCTACCACCCTGACAATACAATACCCACCCTGCCACCCTGACAATACAACACCCACCCTACCACCCTGAACCATACAATACAATACCCACCCTACCACCCTGACCATACAATACAATACCCACCCTGACAATATAATACCCACCCTACCACCCTGACCTTACAATACCCACCCTACCACCCTGACAATACAATACCCACCCTACCACCCTGACCATACAATACGCATCCTACAACCCTTACCATACGATACCAACTCTACCACCCTGACTATACAATATAACACCCACCCTGCCCATACAATACAATACCCACCCTGCCACCCTGACAATACAATACCCACCCTACCACCCTGACTATACAATATAATACCCACCCTACCACCCTGACCATACAATACCCACCCTACCACCCTGACCATACAATACAATACCCACCCTACCACCCTGACCATACAATACACTACCCACCCTACCACCCTGACCATATAATATAATACCCATCCTACCACCCTGACCATACAATACCCACCCTACCACCCTGACCACACAATACAATACCCAACCTACCACCCTGACAATACAATACCCACCCTACCACCCTGACCATATAATACCCATCCTACCACCCTGACAATACAATATAATACCCACCCTACCACCCTGACAATACAATACAATACCCACCCTACCACCCTGACAATACAATACCCACCCTACCACCCTGACAATACAATACCCACCCTACCACCCTGCCCATACAATACCCACCCTACCACCCTGACCATACAATACAATACCCCCCCTACCACCCTGACCATACAATACAATACCGACCCTACCACCCTGACCATACAATACAATACCCACCCTACCACCCTGACCATACAATACAATACAAACCCTGACAATATAATACCCACCCTACCACCCTGACCTTACAATACCCACCCTACCACCCTGACAATACAATACCCACCCTACCACCCTGACAAAATAATACCCACCCTACCACCCTGACCATACAATACCCACCCTACCACCCTGACCATATGAGACCAACTCTACCACCCTGACTATACAATATAACACCCACCCTGCCCATACAATACAATACCCACCCTGCCACCCTGACAATACAATACCCACCCTACCACCCTGACAATACAATACCTACCCTACCACCCTGACCATACAATACCTACCCTACCACCCTGACCATACAATACAATACCCACCCTACCACCCTGACCATACAATACAATACCCACCCTACCACCCTGACAATACAATACAATACCCACCCTACCACCCTGACAATACAATACCCATCCTACCACCCTGACAATACAATACCCACCCTACCACCCTGACAATACAATACAATACCCACCCTACCACCCTGACAATACAATACCCACCCTACCACCCTGACAATACAATACCCACCCTACCACCCTGACAATACAATACCCACCCTACCACCCTGCCCATACAATACCCACCCTACCACCCTGACCATACAATACAATACCCCCCCTACCACCCTGACCATACAATACAATACCGACCCTACCACCCTGACAATACAATACAATACCCACCCTACCACCCTGACCATACAATACAATACAAACCCTGACAATATAATACCCACCCTACCACCCTGACCTTACAATACCCACCCTACCACCCTGACAATACAATACCCACCCTACCACCCTGACAAAATAATACCCACCCTACCACCCTGACCATACAATACCCACCCTACCACCCTGACCATATGAGACCAACTCTACCACCCTGACTATACAATATAACACCCACCCTGCCCATACAATACAATACCCACCCTGCCACCCTGACAATACAATACCCACCCTACCACCCTGACAATACAATACCTACCCTACCACCCTGACCATACAATACCTACCCTACCACCCTGACCATACAATACAATACCCACCCTACCACCCTGACCATACAATACAATACCCACCCTACCACCCTGACAATACAATACAATACCCACCCTACCACCCTGACAATACAATACCCATCCTACCACCCTGACAATACAATACCCACCCTACCACCCTGACCATACAATACCCACCCTACCACCCTGACCATACAATACAATACCCACCCTACCACCCTGACCATACAATACAATACCCACCCTACCACCCTGACCATACAATACAATACCCACCCTACCACCCTGACCATACAATACAATACCCACCCTACCACCCTGACCACACAATACAATACCCAACCTACCACCCTGACCATACAATACCCACCCTACCACCCTGCCCATACAATACCCACCCTACCACCCTGACCACACAATACAATACCCATCCTACCACCCTGACAATACAATACCCACCCTACCACCCTGACCATACAATACCCACCCTACCACCCTGACCATATAATACAATACCCACCCTACCACCCTGACAATACAATACCCACCCTGCAAATACAATACCCACCCTGCCACCCTGACACTACAATATAATACCCACCCTACCACCCTGACCATACAATACAATACCCACCCTACCACCCTGACCATACAATACCCACCCTACCACCCTGACAATATAATACAATACTCACCCTACCACCCTGACAATACAATACCCACCCTACCACCCTGCCCATACAATACCCACCCTACCACCCTGACCATACAATACAATACCCACCCTACACCCCTGACAATACAATACCCACCCTACCACAATGACCATACAATACCCACCCTACCACCCTGACCATACGATACCAACTCTACCACCCTGACCATACAATACAATACCCACCCTACCACCCTGACAATACAATACCCACCCTACCACCCTGACCATACAATACCCACCCTACCACCCTGACCATACAATACCCATCCTACCACCCTGACCATATAATACCCACCCTGCCACCCTGACCATACAATATAATACCCATCCTACCACCCTGACTATACAATAAATATAATACCCACCCTACCACCCTGACCATACAATATCCACCCTACCACCCTGACCATATAATACCCATCCTACCACCCTGACAATACAATACCCACCCTGCCACCCTGACAATACAATACCCACCCTACCACCCTGAACCATACAATACAATACCCACCCTACCACCCTGACCATACAATACAATACCCACCCTGACAATATAATAACCACCCTACCACCCTGACCTTACAATACCCACCCTACCACCCTGACAATACAATACCCACCCTACCACCCTGACCATACAATACGCATCCTACAACCCTGACCATACGATAACAACTCTACCACCCTGACTATACAATATAACACCCACCCTGCCCATACAATACAGTACCCACCCTGCCACCCTGACAATACAATACCCACCCTACCACCCTGACCATATAATACAATACCCAGCCTACCACCCTGACCATACAATACCCACCCTACCACCCTGACCATACAATACAATACCCACCCTACCAACCTGACCATATAATACTCACCCTACCACCCTGACCATACAATACAATACCCACCCTACCACCCTGACCATACAATACAATACCCACCCTACCACCCTGACCATCTAATATAATACCCATCCTACCACCCTGACCATACAATACCCACTCTACCACCCTGACCACACAATACAATACCCACCCTACCACCCTGACCATACAATACAATACCCACCCTACCACCCTGACAATACAATACAATACCCACCCTACCACCCTGACAATACAATACCCATCCTACCACCCTGACAATACAATACCCACCCTACCACCCTGACAATACAATACAATACCCACCCTACCACCCTGACAATACAATACCCACCCTACCACCCTGACAATGCAATACCCACCCTACCACCCTGACAATACAATACCCACCCTACCACCCTGCCCATACAATACCCACCCTACCACCCTGACCATACAATACAATACCCCCCCTACCACCCTGACCATACAATACAATACCGACCCTACCACCCTGACAATACAATACAATACCCACCCTACCACCCTGACCATACAATACAATACAAACCCTGACAATATAATACCCACCCTACCACCCTGACCTTACAATACCCACCCTACCACCCTGACAATACAATACCCACCCTACCACCCTGACAAAATAATACCCACCCTACCACCCTGACCATACAATACCCACCCTACCACCCTGACCATATGAGACCAACTCTACCACCCTGACTATACAATATAACACCCACCCTGCCCATACAATACAATACCCACCCTGCCACCCTGACAATACAATACCCACCCTACCACCCTGACAATACAATACCTACCCTACCACCCTGACCATACAATACCTACCCTACCACCCTGACCATACAATCCAATACCCACCCTACCACCCTGACCATACAATACAATACCCACCCTACCACCCTGACAATACAATACAATACCCACCCTACCACCCTGACAATACAATACCCATCCTACCACCCTGACAATACAATACCCACCCTACCACCCTGACCATACAATACCCACCCTACCACCCTGACCATACAATACAATACCCACCCTACCACCCTGACCATACAATACAATACCCACCCTACCACCCTGACCATACAATACAATACCCACCCTACCACCCTGACCATACAATACAATACCCACCCTACCACCCTGACCACACAATACAATACCCAACCTACCACCCTGACCATACAATACCCACCCTACCACCCTGCCCATACAATACCCACCCTACCACCCTGACCACACAATACAATACCCATCCTACCACCCTGACAATACAATACCCACCCTACCACCCTGACCATACAATACCCACCCTACCACCCTGACCATATAATACAATACCCACCCTACCACCCTGACAATACAATACCCACCCTGCAAATACAAAACCCACCCAGCCACCCTGACACTACAATATAATACCCACCCTACCACCCTGACCATACAATACAATACCCACCCTACCACCCTGACCATACAATACCCACCCTACCACCCTGACAATATAATACAATACTCACCCTACCACCTTGACAATACAATACCCACCCTACCACCCTGCCCATACAATACCCACCCTACCACCCTGACCATACAATACAATACCCACCCTACACCCCTGACAATACAATACCCACCCTACCACAATGACCATACAATACCCACCCTACCACCCTGACCATACGATACCAACTCTACCACCCTGACCATACAATACAATACCCACCCTACCACCCTGACAATACAATACCCACCCTACCACCCTGACCATACAATACCCACCCTACCACCCTGACCATACAATACCCATCCTACCACCCTGACCATATAATACCCACCCTGCCACCCTGACCATACAATATAATACCCATCCTACCACCCTGACTATACAATATAATACCCACCCTACCACCCTGACCATACAATATCCACCCTACCACCCTGACCATATAATACCCATCCTACCACCCTGACAATACAATACCCACCCTGCCACCCTGACAATACAATACCCACCCTACCACCCTGAACCATACAATACAATACCCACCCTACCACCCTGACCATACAATACAATACCCACCCTGACAATATAATACCCACCCTACCACCCTGACCTTACAATACCCACCCTACCACCCTGACAATACAATACCCACCCTACCACCCTGACCATACAATACGCATCCTACAACCCTGACCATACGATAACAACTCTACCACCCTGACTATACAATATAACACCCACCCTGCCCATACAATACAGTACCCACCCTGCCACCCTGACAATACAATACCCACCCTACCACCCTGACCATATAATACAATACCCACCCTACCACCCTGACCATACAATACCCACCCTACCACCCTGACCATACAATACAATACCCACCCTACCAACCTGACCATATAATACTCACCCTACCACCCTGACCATACAATACAATACCCACCCTACCACCCTGACCATACAATACAATACCCACCCTACCACCCTGACCATCTAATATAATACCCATCCTACCACCCTGACCATACAATACCCACTCTACCACCCTGACCACACAATACAATACCCAACCTACCACCCTGACAATACAATACCCACCCTACCACCCTGACCATACAATATAATACCCACCCTACCACCCTGCCCATACACTACCCACCCTACCACCCTGACCATACAATACAATACCCACCCTACCACCCTGCCCATACAATACCCACCCTACCACCCTGACCATACAATACAATACCCACCCTACCAGCCTGACAATACAATACCCACCCTACCACCCTGACCATATAATACAATACCCACCCTGCCACCCTGACAATACAATACCCACCCTACCACCCTGACAATATAATACCCACCCTACTACCCTGACCATACAATACAATACCCACCCTACACCCCTGACCATACAATACCCACCCTACACCCCTGACCATACAATACAATACCCACTCTACCACCCTGACCATACAATACAATACCCACCCTACACCCCTGACCATACAATACAATACCCACCCTACCACCCTGACCATACAATATAATACTCACCCTACCACCCTGACCATACAAAATAATACTCACCCTACACCCTGACCATACAATACAACACCCACCCTACACCCCTGACCATACAATACAATACCCACTCTACCACCCTGACCATACAATACAATACCCACCCTACACCCCTGACCATACAATACAATACCCACCCTACCACCCTGACCATACAATATAATACTCACCCTACCACCCTGACCATACAAAATAATACTCACCCTACACCCTGACCATACAATACAACACCCACCCTACCACCCTGACCATACAATATAATACTCACCCTACCACCCTGACCATACAATATAATACTCACCCTACCACCCTGACCATACAATACAATACCCACCCTGACCATACAATACAATACCCACCCTACCACCCTGACAATACAATACCCACCCTACCACCCTGACCATACAATACCCACCCTACCACCCTGACCATACAATACCCATCCTACCACCCTGACCATACAATATCCACCCTACCACCCTGACCATACAATACCCATCCTACCACCCTGACCATATAATACCCACCCTGCCACCCTGACCATACAAAATAATACCCATCCTACCACCCTGACTATACAATATAATACCCACCCTACCACCCTGACCATACAATACCCACCCTACCACCCTGACCATACAATACCCATCCTACCACCCTGACAATACAATACCCACCCTGCCACCCTGACAATACAATACCCACCCTACCACCCTGAACCATACAATACAATACCCACCCTACCACCCTGACCATACAATACAATACCCACCCTGACAATATAATACCCACCCTACCACCCTGACCTTACAATACCCACCCTACCACCCTGACAATACAATACCCACCCTACCACCCTGACCATACAATACGCATCCTACAACCCTGACCATACGATACCAACTCTACCACCCTGACCATACAATACAATACCCACCCTACCAGCCTGACAATACAATACCCACCCTACCACCCTGACCATATAATACAATACCCACCCTGCCACCCTGACAATACAATACCCACCCTACCACCCTGACAATATAATACCCACCCTACTACCCTGACCATACAATACAATACCCACCCTACACCCCTGACAATACAATACCCACCCTACACCCCTGACCATACAATACAATACCCACTCTACCACCCTGACCATACAATACAATACCCACCCTACACCCCTGACCATACAATACAATACCCACCCTACCACCCTGACCATACAATATAATACTCACCCTACCACCCTGACCATACAAAATAATACTCACCCTACACCCTGACCATACAATACAACACCCACCCTACACCCCTGACCATACAATACAATACCCACCCTACCACCCTGACCATACAATATAATACTCACCCTACCACCCTGACCATACAATATAATACTCACCCTACCACCCTGACCATACAATACAATACCCACCCTGACCATACAATACAATACCCACCCTACCACCCTGACAATACAATACCCACCCTACCACCCTGACCATACAATACCCACCCTACCACCCTGACCATACAATACCCATCCTACCACCCTGACCATACAATATCCACCCTACCACCCTGACCATACAATACCCATCCTACCACCCTGACCATATAATACCCACCCTGCCACCCTGACCATACAATATAATACCCATCCTACCACCCTGACTATACAATATAATACCCACCCTACCACCCTGACCATACAATACCCACCCTACCACCCTGACCATACAATACCCATCCTACCACCCTGACAATACAATACCCACCCTGCCACCCTGACAATACAATACCCACCCTACCACCCTGAACCATACAATACAATACCCACCCTACCACCCTGACCATACAATACAATACCCACCCTGACAATATAATACCCACCCTACCACCCTGACCTTACAATACCCACCCTACCACCCTGACAATACAATACCCACCCTACCACCCTGACCATACAATACGCATCCTACAACCCTGACCATACGATACCAACTCTACCACCCTGACTATACAATATAACACCCACCCTGCCCATACAATACAGTACCCACACTACCACCCTGACCATACAATACAATACCCACCCTACCACCCTGACCATACAATACAATACCCACCCTGACAATATAATACCCACCCTGCCACCCTGACAATACAATACCCACCCTACCACACTGAACCATACAATACAATACCCACCCTACCACCCTGACCATACAATACAATACCCACCCTGACAATATAATACCCACCCTGCCACCCTGACAATACAATACCCACCCTACCACCCTGACAATACAATACCCACCCTACCACCCTGACTATACAATATAATACCCACCCTACCACCCTGACCATACAATACCCACCCTACCACCCTGACCATACAATACAATACCCACCCAACCACCCTGATCATACAATACAATACCCACCCTACCACCCTGACCATATAATATAATACCCATCCTACCACCCTGACCATACAATACCCACCCTACCACCCTGACCACACAATACAATACCCAACCTACCACCCTGACAATACAATACCCACCCTACCACCCTGAACATAGAATACCCATCCTACCACCCTGACAATACAATATAATACCCACCCTACCACCCTGACAATACAATACAATACCCACCCTACCACCCTGACAATACAATACCCACCCTACCACCCTGACAATACAATACCCACCCTACCACCCTGCCCATACAATACCCACCCTACCACCCTGACCATACAATACAATACCCACCCTACCACCCTGACCATACAATACAATACCCACCCTACCACCCTGACAATACAATACCCACCCTGACAAAATAATACCCACCCTACCACCCTGACCATACAATACCCACCCTACCACCCTGACCATATGATATCAACTCTACCACCCTGACTATACAATATAACACCCACCCTGCCCATACAATACAATACCCACCCTGCCACCCTGACAATACAATACCCACCCTAACACCTTGACAATACAATACCTACCCTACCACCCTGAACATACAATACCTACCCTACCACCCTGACCATACAATACAATACCCACCCTACCACCCTGACCATACAATACAATACCCACCCTACCACCCTGACAATACAATACAATACCCACCCTACCACCCTGACAATACAATACCCATCCTACCACCCTGACAATACAATACCCACCCTACCACCCTGACCATACAATACCCACCCAACCACCCTGACCATACAATACAATACCCACCCAACCACCCTGACCATACAATACAATACCCACCCTACCACCCTGACCATACAATACAATACCCACCCTACCACCCTGACCATACAATACAATACCCACCCTACCACCCTGACCATACAATACAATACCCACTCTACCACCCTGACCATACAATACAATACCCACCCTACACCCCTGACCATACAATACAATACCCACCCTACACCCCTGACCATACAATACAATACCCACCCTACCACCCTGACCATACAATATAATACTCACCCTACCACCCTGACCATACAAAATAATACTCACCCTACACCCTGACCATACAATACAACACCCACCCTACACCCCTGACCATACAATACAATACCCACCCTACCACCCTGACCATACAATATAATACTCACCCTACCACCCTGACCATACAATATAATACTCACCCTACCACCCTGACCATACAATACAATACCCACCCTGACCATACAATACAATACCCACCCTACCACCCTGACAATACAATACCCACCCTACCACCCTGACCATACAATACCCACCCTACCACCCTGACCATACAATACCCATCCTACCACCCTGACCATACAATACCCACCCTACCACCCTGACCATACAATACCCACCCTACCACCCTGACAACACAATACCCACCCTACCACCCTGACCATACAATACCCACCCTACCACCCTGACCATACAATACCCATCCTACCACCCTGACAATACAATACCCACCCTGCCACCCTGACAATACAATACCCACCCTACCACCCTGAACCATACAATACAATACCCACCCTACCACCCTGACCATACAATACAATACCCACCCTGACAATATAATACCCACCCTACCACCCTGACCTTACAATACCCACCCTACCACCCTGACAATACAATACCCACCCTACCACCCTGACCATACAATACGCATCCTACAACCCTGACCATACGATACCAACTCTACCACCCTGACTATACAATATAACACCCACCCTGCCCATACAATACAATACCCACCCTGCCACCCTGACAATACAATACCCACCCTACCACCCTGACAATACAATACCCACCCTACCACCCTGACTATACAATATAATACCCACCCTACCACCCTGACCATACAATACCCACCCAACCACCCTGACCATACAATACAATACCCACCCTACCACCCTGACCATACAATACAATACCCACCCTACCACCCTGACCATATAATATAATACCCATCCTACCACCCTGACCATACAATACCCACCCTACCACCCTGACCACACAATACAATACCCAACCTACCACCCTGACAATACAATACCCACCCTACCACCCTGAACATATAATACCCATCCTACCACCCTGACAATACAATATAATACCCACCCTACCACCCTGACAATACAATACAATACCCACCCTACCACCCTGACAATACAATACCCACCCTACCACCCTGACAATACAATACCCACCCTACCACCCTGCCCATACAATACCCACCCTACCACCCTGACCATACAATACAATACCCACCCTACCACCCTGACCATACAATACAATACCCACCCTACCACCCTGACCATACAATACAATACAAACCCTGACAATATAATACCCACCCTACCACCCTGACCTTACAATACCCACCCTACCACCCTGACAATACAATACCCACCCTACCACCTTGACAAAATAATACCCACCCTACCACCCTGACCATACAATACCCACCCTACCACCCTGACCATATGATATCAACTCTACCACCCTGACTATACAATATAACACCCACCCTGCCCATACAATACAATACCCACCCTGCCACCCTGACAATACAATACCCACCCTAACACCTTGACAATACAATACCTACCCTACCACCCTGAACATACAATACCTACCCTACCACCCTGACCATACAATACAATACCCACCCTACCACCCTGACCATACAATACAATACCCACCCTACCACCCTGACAATACAATACAATACCCACCCTACCACCCTGACAATACAATACCCATCCTACCACCCTGACAATACAATACCCACCCTACCACCCTGACCATACAATACCCACCCTACCACCCTGACCATACAATACAATACCCACCCTACCACCCTGACCATACAATACAATACCCACCCTACCACCCTGACCATACAATACAATACCCACCCTACCACCCTGACCATACAATACAATACCCAACCTACCACCCTGACCATACAATACCCACCCTACCACCCTGCCCATACAATACCCACCCTACCACCCTGACCACACAATACAATACCCATCCTACCACCCTGACAATACAATACCCACCCTACCACCCTGACCATACAATACCCACCCTACCACCCTGACCATATAATACAATACCCACCCTACCACCCTGACAATACAATACCCACCCTGCAAATACAATACCCACCCTACCACCCTGACCATACAATACAATACCCACCCTACCACCCTGACAATATAATACAATACTCACCCTACCACCCTGACAATACAATACCCACCCTACCACCCTGCCCATACAATACCCACCCTACCACCCTGACCATACAATACAATACCCACCCTACACCCCTGACAATACAATACCCACCCTACCACCCTGACCATACAATACCCACCCTACCACCCTGACCATACGATACCAACTCTACCACCCTGACCATACAATACAATACCCACCCTACCACCCTGACAATACAATACCCACCCTACCACCCTGACCATACAATACCCACCCTACCAACCTGACCATACAATACCCACCCTGCCACCCTGACCATATAATACCCACCCTGCCACCCTGACCATACAATATAATACCCATCCTACCACCCTGACTATACAATATAATACCCACCCTACCACCCTGACCATACAATACCCACCCTACCACCCTGACCATATAATACCCATCCTACCACCCTGACAATACAATACCCACCCTGCAACCCTGACAATACAATACCCACCCTACCACCCTGAACCATAAAATACAATACCCACCCTACCACCCTGACCATACAATACAATACCCACCCTGACAATATAATACCCACCCTACCACCCTGACCTTACAATACCCACCCTACCACCCTGACAATACAATACCCACCCTACCACCCTGACCATACAATACGCATCCTACAACCCTGACCATACGATACCAACTCTACCACCCTGACTATACAATATAACACCCACCCTGCCCATACAATACAATACCCACCCTGCCACCCTGACAATACAATACCCACCCTACCACCCTGACCATATAATACAATACCCACCCTACCACCCTGACCATACAATACCCACCCTACCACCCTGACCATACAATACAATACCCACCCTACCAACCTGACCATATAATACCCACCCTACCACCCTGACCATACAATACAATACCCACCCTACCACCCTGACCATACAATACAATACCCACCCTACCACCCTGACCATCTAATATAATACCCATCCTACCACCCTGACCATACAATACCCACCCTACCACCCTGACCACACAATACAATACCCAACCTACCACCCTGATAATACAATACCCACCCTACCACCCTGACCATATAATACCCATCCTACCACCCTGACAATACAATATAATACCCACCCTACCACCCTGACAATACAATACCCAACCTACCACCCTGACAATACAATACCCACCCTACCACCCTGACCATACAATATAATACCCACCCTACCACCCTGCCCATACAATACCCACCCTACCACCCTGACCATACAATACAATACCCACCCTACCACCCTGCCCATACAATACCCACCCTACCACCCTGACCATACAATACAATACCCACCCTACCAGCCTGACAATACAATACCCACCCTACCACCCTGACCATATAATACAATACCCACCCTGCCACCCTGACAATACAATACCCACCCTACCACCCTGACCATATAATACCCACCCTACTACCCTGACCATACAATACAATACCCACCCTACACCCCTGACAATACAATACCCACCCTACACCCCTGACCATACAATACAATACCCACTCTACCACCCTGACCATACAATACAATACCCACCCTACACCCCTGACCATACAATACAATACCCACCCTACCACCCTGACCATACAATATAATACTCACCCTACACCCTGACCATACAATACAACACCCACCCTACACCCCTGACCATACAATACAATACCCACCCTACCACCCTGACCATACAATATAATACTCACCCTACCACCCTGACCATACAATATAATACTCACCCTACCACCCTGACCATACAATACAATACCCACCCTGACCATACAATACAATACCCACCCTACCACCCTGACAATACAATACCCACCCTGCCACCCTGACAATACAATACCCACCCTACCACCCTGACAATACAATACCCACCCTGCCACCCTGACCATACAATACCCACCCTACCACCCTGACCATACGATACCAACTCTACCACCCTGACCATACAATACAATACCCACCCTACCACCTTGACAATACAATACCAACCCTACCACCCTGACCATACAATACAATACCCACCCTGACCATACAATACAATACCCACCCTACCACCCTGACAATACAATACCCACCCTGCCACCCTGACAATACAATACCCACCCTGCCACCCTGACCATACAATACCCACCCTACCACCCTGACCATACAATACAATACCCACCCTGCCACCCTGACCATACAATACAATACCCACCCTACCACCCTGACCATACAATACAATACCCACCCTACCACCCTGACCATACAATACAATACCCACCCTACCACCCTGACCATACAATACCCACCCTACCACCCTGACCATACAATACAATACCCACCCTACCACCCTGACCATACAATACAATACCCACCCTACCACCCTGACAATACAATACCCACCCTACCACCCTGACCATACAATACCCACCCTACCACCCTGACCATACAATACAATACCCATCCTACCACCCTGACAATACAATACAATACCCAACCTACCACACTGACAATACAATACCCACCCTACCACCCTGCCCATACAATACCCACCCTACCACCCTGACCATACAATACAATACCCACCCTACCACCCTGACAATACAATACAATACCCACCCTGCCACCCTGACAATACAATACAATACCCACCCTACCACCCTGCCCATACAATACCCACCCTACCACCCTGACCATACAATACAATACCCACCCTACCACCCTGACAATACAATACCCACCCTACCACCCTGACCATATAATACAATACCCACCCTGCCACCCTGACAATACAATACCCACCCTACCACCCTGACCATATAATACCCACCCTACCACCCTGACAATACAATACCCACCCTACCACCCTGACCATATAATACCCACCCTACCACCCTGACAATACAATACAATACCCAACCTACCACCCTGACAATACAATACCCACCCTACCACCCTGCCCATACAATACCCACCCTACCACCCTGACCATACAATACAATACCCACCCTACCACCCTGCCCATACAATACCCACCCTACCACCCTGACCATACAATACAATACCCACCCTACACCCCTGACAATACAATACCCACCCTACCACCCTGACCATATAATACCCACCCTACCACCCTGACCATACAATACAATACCCACCCTACACCCCTGACAATACAATGCAATACCCACCCTACCACCCTGACCATACAATACAACACCCACCCTACACCCCTGACCATACAATACAATACCCACCCTACCACCCTGACCATACAATACAATACCCACCCTACCACCCTGACCATACAATACCCACCCTACCACCCTGACCATACAATACAATACCCACCCTACCACCCTGACCATATAATACAATACCCACCCTACCACCCTGACAATATAATACAATACCCACCCTACCACCCTGACAATACAATACCCACCCTACCACCCTGACCATACAATACCCACCCTACCACCCTGACCATACAATACAATACCCACCCTACCACCCTGACAATACAATATAATACCCATCCTACCACCCTGACTATACAATACAATACCCACCCTACCACCCTGACCATACAATACCCACCCTACCACCCTGACAATACAATACCCATCCTACCACCCTGACCATATAATACCCACCCTACCACCCTGACCATACAATACCCACCCTACCACCCTGACCATACAATACAATACCCACCCTGACCATACAATACAATACCCACCCTGCCACCCTGACCATACAATACCCACCCTACCACCCTGACCATATAATACCCACCCTACCACCCTGACCATACAATACAATACCCACCCTGACCAAAAAATACCCACCCTGCCACCCTGACCATACAATACCCACCCTGCCACCCTGACAATACAATACCCACCCTACCACCCTGACCATATAATACAATACCCACCCTACCACCCTGACAATACAATACCCACCCTGCCACCCTGACCATATAATACAATACCCACCCTACCACCCTGACAATATAATACCCACCCTACCACCCTGACCACACAATACAATACCCACCCTACCACCCTGACCATATAATACAATACCCACCCTACCACCCTGACAATACAATACCCACCCTGCCACCCTGACCATATAATACAATATCCACCCTACCACCCTGACCATACAATACCCACCCTACCACCCTGACCATACGATACCCACCCTACCACCCTGACCATACGATACCCACCCTACCACCCTGACCATACAATACCCACCCTACCACCCTGACCATACAATACAATACCCACCCTACCACCCTGACCATACAATACAATACAATACCCACCCTACCACCCTGACCATATAATACCCACTCTACCAATATGAGGGCGTGAGCGTGTACATCTTATGGTGTTGTGAAAGGCAGAAGACAAATATGGTTCTAACCAAATGGACAAGCTGGTTATAAACCCCTTTACAACAATAATATTACAGCCGTATCTACTGTTATAAGCATTATTTACCCACTGTATTTCCTGTAGTGTCTGTGAATAGCAGCCTACTTAAAACCTGTGATACGTGGTGGAAGAACTGTCACTAACAAGCATCACGCCTTTTAAATAAATCTGAATTCCACTTTCTCTCACTCTTTCAACACTACGGTCTCATCATCGTACACCATCTGAGAATGGACACCGGAATGTGAACAAAGGAACGGACATGACCTTTGAACTGGTGTGCAATCAATCACCTCTACGGTACCCCAACCTCATACTAACCAGCAGTGTTTTAATAGTAGTGTTGAGGATGGAGGAGATCAGTCCAACCCTTCAGGCTCTACTAATTAGTCTGTCTCCTCTTCTGACTCACCCCCTGTTTCTCCTCTTCCCCTCTCCCCCTCCTCCTCTCTCCTCTTCTCCTCTCCTCCTCCTGTTTCCTGACTATCTTCTCCTCTCCTCCTCCTCTCCTCCTCCCCTCTCCTCTTCTTCTCCTCCCTCCTCTTCTCCTCTTGTTTCCTGACTCTCCTCTCCTCCTCTTCCCCTCTCCCCCTCTTCCTCTTCCCTTCTCCTCCTTCTTTTCCCCTCACCTCCTCCCCTCTCTCTCTCTCTTCTCCCTCTCCTCTCCTTTCTCCTCATTCTCTACTCCTCCTCTCCTCCTCCCCTCTTCTCCCTCTCCTCTCCTCCTCTCTCCTCTTCTCCTCCTGTTTCCTGACTATCTTCTCCTCTCCTCCTCCTCTCCTCCTCCCCTCCCTCTCCTCTTCCTCTACTCCTCTCTTCTCCTCCTCCTCTTCCTGTCTCCCCTCCCACTCTTCTGTAAGCACAGTGAACTACTACACCACTCTGGGAGGTCTTTTGTGTATATTTCCTTCATAACAGTCTTTAGGCCTTTTGTCTAGACAACATTGTAGAGACGTTTTGATGGTGGCGATACAGATACAGGTGAAATAGGATGTTAACATACTTGAGGGGCGGTACGTGTAGCCGTGCGTGCCTAAACTGTGTACACTTTTATTTTCCCACAACTTTCACTTGTCTTTTTTGCGCACCAGATTAGACCTGTGCTGCTGCGACTACCGTTATTCCATCTTGTGTTCCAACTCCCCACTTAAAACATGCGTGACTGGAAAATACCCTTAGATAACCTCCTAATATAACAACAAAATAAATGAGGATACACAAGGTCAGATTATGATGTACTTTATATAATGTGCTTTCTAAACGCTGTATTTTTTATGGTAGAGTAGGTCAGGGCGTGACATGGGGTTTTAGTCTAGTTTATTATTTCTATGTGGGGTTCTAGGTTTAATTTTCTATATTGGGGTTTGTGTATGATTCCCAATTAGAGGCAGCTGGTTATCGTTGTCTCTAATTGGGGATCATACGTAAGTTGCATTTTTCCACCTGTGGGTTATGGGATGTAGTTTATTTTTAGTTGCCTGTTAGCACTGCATTGTCGTCACGGTTCCTTTATTCTTAAAAAAAATGTATGGCTTGGGGGTAGAAGCTGTTCAGGGTCCCGTTGGTTCCAGACTTGTCGTGCGGTAGCAGAGAGAACAGTCTATGACTTGGGAGGCTGGAGTCTTTGAGGCCTTCCTCTGAATGCGTCGCTAAATAAACGATAAAGCCAGGAAAGATTGAATTTGTTGTTCCTAAATGCGCTCTGCTTTTACCTCCTCTGTGTCGGTCTGTCTGTGTAATAAGGCTTCATGTCAACAGTAAAAATATGCCAGAGAACATGACCCAGCATATCTTCATGCCAACCACAACCATTCCTCTGTAATAGTGTCACGGTCGTCCTCCTCTTCATCTGAAGAGGAGAGGCGAGATGGATCGGAGGACCAAAATGCGGCGTGGTATGTGCTCATCATGAATTTTAATAAAGAAAACACTGAAACACTATACAAAAACAATAAACGAAATAACAACCGTGACGCTAATGCGAACTGTGCTGAAACATGCAATCAACATAGACAATCACCCACAAACAAACAGTGCAACCCAGGCTACCTAAGTATGATTCTCAATCAGAGACAACTAATGACACCTGCCTCTGATTGAGAACCATACTAGGCCGAAACATAGAAATGCCCCAAAACATAGAAAATCAAACATAGACTGCCCACCCAACTCACGCCCTGACCATAATAAATAAATACAAAACAAAGGAAATAAAGGTCAGAACGTGACAAATAGCAAGTGTAAAACAGTGTCATCATCCCAGAGACATGGTCTGAAAGATGATTTTGAGGTTATAAAGGTTCCCAGTGCCCAGTTATTCCAAAGTTATCTGGTCTTTGTCTATCGGATAGGATATAATGCATAGAAATAGAATGAACAGAACAAACATATAATTGACTTGAATGGAGACCACCTGTTCTAATCATTGTATTTCTATGCATTTAATCCTATCCGATAGCCGAAATCCAGATAGATATGAATGTGTTCTCTTCTCTGTTTTTTTTTTTGTATTTTGGTGCGTTTTTGAACACTGTTGTTCCTCTCTCCTGGGATGATCCTTTTTTCTCTCTCTCTCTCTCTCTCTCTCTGTTGTTAATACCATTGTCGAGCCAGCGACCACCTGTTAATTTTCCCTTGCTGGCTCTCTGCTGCTCCCTGCTGTCTCAATGTTGTGCTACATGTCTGTGTGTTTTTTTTCTTTCTTTGTTGGGTGAATCATTTACCATTCTGTATATTCCCATGCAGTAATGTATGGACATGTCAACCTAATTTTACTTGGTAAATTGACTGAGAACACATGTCATTTTGAAGGTATCGTATAGCTGTTCCTGAAAGCTCTTTGAATGTAAAATAGAGATAATTTGAGGCTATTTTTGCACCATTCATGGAGCTGAGAGTCCGTTTTCTGTCTCCTTAATAAAAACAATTTTGTGGTATCCAATTGGTAGTTACAGTCTTGTCCCATCGCTGCAACTCACATACGGACTCGGCAGAGGCAAAGGTCGAGAGTCGTGCGTCCTCCAAAACACGACCCAACCAATCCGCACTGCTTCATGACACAATGCCCACTTAACCTGGAAGCCAACCGCACCAATGTGTCGGAGGAAACACAGTACACCTGGCGACCGTGCACTGCGCCCGGCCCGCCACAGGAGTCGCAAGAGCGCGATGGGACAAGGACATCCCTGCCGGGACGCTGGGCCAATTGTGCGCCGCCCCATGGCTCTCCCGGTCGTGGCCGGCTGCGACAGAGCCTGGACTCTAACCAGGACCTCTAGTGGCACAGCAAGCACTGGTAGTGTCAGTGTTCTGTCTTTACCTACGTGTCCCCACAGCACCAGGATCTCTAGTGGCACAGCGAGCACTGGTAGTGCCGGTGTTCTGTCTTTACCTGCGTGTCCCCACAGCACCAGGATCTCTAGTGGCACAGCGAGCACTGGTAGTGCCAGTGTTCTGTCTTTACCTGCGTGTCCCCACAGCACCAGGATCTCTAGTGGCACAGCGAGCACTGGTAGTGCCAGTGTTCTGTCTTTACCTGCGTGTCCCCACAGCACCAGGATCTCTAGTGGCACAGCGAGCACTGGTAGTGCCCAGTGTTCTGTCTCTACCTGCGTGTCCCCACAGCACCAGGATCTCTAGTGGCACAGCGAGCACTGGTAGTGCCCAGTGTTCTGTCTCTACCTGCGTGTCCCCACAGCACCAGAATCTCTAGTGGCACAGCGAGCACTGGTAGTGCCCAGTGTTCTGTCTCTACCTGCATGTCCCCACAGCACCAGGATCTCTAGTGGCACAGCGAGCACTGGTAGTGCCCAGTGTTCTGTCTCTACCTGCGTGTCCCCACAGCACCAGGATCTCTAGTGGCACAGCGAGCACTGGTAGTGCCCAGTGTTCTGTCTCTACCTGCGTGTCCCCACAACACCAGGATCTCTAGTGGCACAGCGAGCACTGGTAGGGCCAGTGTTCTGTCTTTACCTGGTGGAGATTATATTTTTATAGGTGTCCCCTGCTGCAGTGATGTCACGTGACAGAGCCAGAAATGTCTGTTCTGAGAAGATAACGCCCTCTTACAGTAGATCACCACTTCCTACTAGGACTCCACACTACTGGTCTGACTACTGTACCTCCTCCTGGTCTGACTACTGTACCTCCTCCTGGTCTGACTACTGTACCTCCTCCTGGTCTGACTACTGTACCTCCTCCTAGTCTGACTACTGTACCTCCTCCTGGTCTGACTACTGTACCTCCTCCTGGTCTGACTACTGTACCTCCTCCTGGTCTGACTACTGTACCTCCTCCTGGTCTGACTACTGGTCTGACTACTGGTCTGACTACTGGTCTGACTACTTACTGGTCTGACTACTGTACCTCCTCCTGGTCTGACTACTGGTCTGACTACTGTACCTCCTCCTTGTCTGACTACTGCACCTCTTTCTGGTCTGACTACTGTACCTCCTCCTGGTCTGACTACTGTACCTCCTCCTGGTCTGACTACTGTACCTCCTCCTGGTCTGACTACTGGTCTGACTACTTACTGGTATGACTACTGTACCTCCTCCTTGTCTGACTACTGGTCTGGCCTTAAATGGCCATGTTTTTAAAATTTATTTTATTTCACCTTTATTTAACCAGGTAGGCTAGTTGAGAACAAGTTCTCATTTACAACTGTGACCTGGCCAAGATAAAGCAAAGCAGTGCGACAAACAACAACACAGAGTTACACATGGAATAAACAAGAGTACAGTCAATAACACAATAGAACAAAAAGAAAGTCTATATACAGTGTGTGCAAATGGTGTGAGGAGATCATAGTAGCAAAGTAATTACAATTTAACACTGGAGTGATAGGTGAGCAGATGATGATGTGTAAGTAGTGATACTGGTGTGCAAAAGAGCAGCAAAGTAAATAAAAACAATATGGGGATGAGGTAGGTTGATTGGGTGGGCTATTTACAGATGGACTATGTACAGCTGCAGCGATCGGTTAGTTGCTCAGATAGCTGATGTTTAAAGTTAGTGAGGGAAATGTAAGTCTCCAGCTCCAGCAATTTTTGCAATTCGTTCCAGTCACTGGCAGCAGAAAACTGGAAGGAAAGGCGGCCAAATGAGGTGCTGGAGGAGGAAACCTGGCACCATCCTACAGTGAAGCGTGGTGGTGGCAGCATCCCTACGGTGAAGCATGGTGGTGGCAGCATCATGCTGTGGGGATATTTTTCAGCGGCAGGGAATGGGAGACTAGTCAGGATCGAGGCAAAGATGTACAGAGCAAAGTACAGAGATATCCTTGATGAAAACCTGCTCCAGAGCGCTCAGGACCTCAGACTGGGGCGAAGGTTCACCTTCCAACAGGACAACGACCCTAAGCACACAGCCAAGACAAGGCAAGAGTGGCTTCAAGGACAAGTCTCTGAATGTCCTTGAGTGGCCCAGCCAGAGCCCGGACTTGAACCCGATTGAGCATCTCTGGAGAGACCTGAAAATAGCTGTGCAGCGACGCTCCCTATCCAACCTGACAGAGCTTGAGAGGATCTGCAGAAGAGAATGGCAGAAACTCCCCAAATACAGGTGTGCCAAGCTTGTAGTGTCATACCCAAGAAGACTCAAGGCTGTAATTGCTGCCAAAGGTGCTTCAACAAAGTACTGAGTAAAGGGTCTGAATATTTATGTAAATCTGTTTTTGCTTTGTCATTATGGGTATTGTATATAGATTGATGAGGGAAAAAATAAAATGTTATCAATTTTAGAACAAGACTGTAATGTAATTTTTTTGCGGGGGGGAGGTCAAGGGGTCTGAATACTTTTCCGAAGGCACTGCAGGCCATTGAAATGTCACACTGTGAGACCTTATAGAAAACTATAAATATCTAATGCCTAGTTTGCACTCCAGACCTAGCCTTCAGCATACCACCCTGCATACCACTGCTGGCTTGCTTCTGAAGCTAAGCAGGGTTGGTCCTGGTCAGTCCCTGGATGGGAAACCAGATGCTGGGGGGCCAGTAGGAGGCACTCTTTCCTCTGGTCTACAAAATATCCCAATGCCCCAGGGCAGTGATCGGGGACACTGCCCTGTGTAGGGTGCAGTCTTTTGGATGGGATGTTAAACGGGCGTCCTGACTCTCTGAGGTCATTAAAGATCCCATGGCACTTATCGTAAGAGTAGGGGTGTTAACCCTGGTGTCCTGGCTAAATTCCTAATCGTGCCCTCAAACCGTCACGGTCACCTAATAATCCCCAGTTTACAATTGGCTCATTCATCCCCCTCCTCTCCTCTGTAACTATTCCCCAGGTTGCTGTTGTAAATGAGAATGTGTTCTCAGTCAACTTACCTGATTAAATAAATAAAAAGTGAATAGCTCAGTGTCTGGATAATCTTTCATTTCATTCAGCCTAACCTACATCCTGCAGTGTAGTTCATTTAAAAACATATAACTTCATTAACAACAACAAGCTCATATTGTATACAACAAGCTCATCTCAATCATATTCATTTGCTCAAATTCCCCCCGTCAGTCTCTCTAAAGGCAACAATTAAATCACTATTACTGATAAGTTAAGTTCCATTCTTAAAAGACGTCTCCTAAATATAGCATATTTTCGACTAAAGTCCAATCACATTCTGCAGCTGTATGTGCTACTCTGTTTACAGTTGTGCCAACTGTCAAAAGAACACAGTATGTTCCTTGTTTGAGCTACACATCATCTGACACATCATCTCTGAGGGGCTTGATGTGCTGCTGTCCTGCTCCAGCTCTGAACAGGAGGCAGGAGGCAGGAGGCAGGAGACAAGAGACAGGAGACAGGAGAACTACGTCCCTTCCTACAGACGTCGGATCTTAATTTGACCCCTTTCGTCGCAGGAGAAAAATAATCCTGCAGCAGTTCAATATCTGATGAAATATTTAGAATTGCCACCAGGGGGCAGCTGGAAGCGGTGTTTGTATATACAATGCAGTTCTGTTGTACCTGTTGTAGGCTACGTGTAGGCTACAGCGCATCTCATGTGATTTCTTATGTGGATTATATATAATAAATGGACACATTTGTAGGACTCAATTTATTTTTCGTTTTGGAAAAATCGGTTGGTTTAGGTCAATTGTTTTACTATATGTTGAAGGTAAACAAGGCAGAATAAAGTACAGCCACTGACCCCTGACCCCGGCACACATGAGTTTGAATCCGGCCCACTGCCCTTTGACTCATGGATTAACGTCTATTTCTGATGCATTAATTCCTCGTTTTCAAGAAATAAAAACAAATAGACTGATAATTTACACAAAGACAAGGGCCTCAGCTCAACGAAAGAGTCTTTTGATTGGCTCAAATGCATAAGCATCTTGACAGCTTTACAAAATGAAATACTAAAGCCACACCAAAGACCTGCACTATATTGACAAATGAAACATAGTCTAACTAGAAAACTGTGGACGAGCATTCACACTGGAGGAAGGTTTATCGTTATACAGTAGGCCTACATCTGTCAATCAACTGATGGCCCAAATCAGCTCTTTGACTCAGCCAGGGAAACACAAACAGTAGCCTATTATTTAAATGTTCACACCTTTCATTATGTGACAATTGCTAGGCTAACGGGTAGCCTACAGCAGGGATCATCAACTAAATTCAGCCGCGGGAAAATGTTTTTTACTTGAGCGGAACATAATTACAAATAATTTGTAGACTACAAATTGACCACTGATTTCCAAAATTAAAATCACTTAGAGCTGATTTGCTGGTGTTTTTACACTTTTTCATGTCCAGTCTTTTGTTTTTGCTCAGAAAAGTTGGGGGGGGCAAACAAAATCACCCACGGGCCATATTCGACACGCGGGACGCCAATTGGGGAACCCGAACGAACCTACAGAACTTAGCCTATTAGAATATACTCAAATAACAAAGGGGCCTATTGCAACCACGGATGACCATTGCCAGCTGATGTCTTGTTAAACAATCAATATGCGCTAAATTCACCTGCACAGGTGATCTCAATTGCAACTATTATTGGTCACCTCACCACCTCATTACCTCCTTACATCATCACCTTCATTACCTCATTACCTCCTTACATCATCACCTCATTACCTCCTTACATCACCTTCATTACCTCATTACCTTATCACCTCATTACCTCATTACCTCATCACCTCCTTACATCATCACCTCATCACCTCATTACCTCCTTACATCATCACCTCACCACCTCATTACCTCCTTACATCACCTTCATTACCTCATTACCTCATCACCTCCTTACATCATCACCTTCATTACCTCATTACCTCATCACCTCATTACCTCCTTACATCATCACCTTCATTACCTCATCACCTCATCACCTCCTTACATCACCTTCATAACCTCATTACCTCCTTACATCATCACCTCATCACCTCATTACCTCCTTACATCACCTTCATTACCTCATTACTACTCCCTGAAAGATGATGTTGGTGTTAGCTTGCAAACAAAGTCTTTCAAGACATGATCGCCCTCTGGTTGGTGTTGTAATCGGAACAACAGTCTTTTTTGAACAGACTAAGGGCGATTTATCACATTTTGACAACGATTCTGTACAATAGAAATAAATTATTTCATTACCACGGCAAATCTACTATGGAAATTTACCCAACATTTTGTATGAATGGAAATGAATGTTGGTGTAGCCTACTGTTATTTTATTCGTTTCCTATTTATGTTACCCGAAAGTGTCTGATATGGTAATTTCTCGTCAAGTTTAGGGCTGAAATATCCCTGGACCGTCCATGTATGAAATGTGTAAGTAAATCTAGTCAACTGGGGGGATTGAGTTATTTGTGCCAAACCGGCGTGGGCCGGAATCTAACCCACGCTGACACGGTAGGCCCATATGTGGACGCTGAAGTTAGCGGTCCTGACAGCTAGACCGGGGTTTCCCAAACTTGGTCCTGGGGCCGCCCTTGGGTCCAGATTTGTTTTTTCCCCTAGCACTACACAACTGATTAAATCAATCAAAGCTTTATTAGGAATCAGCTGTGTAGTGCTAAGGCAAAAACCAAAACATGGACTAAATCCCCCAGGCCATGATTGAACTCAATTTTGACCTTAGGAAACACTTCACACGTGTGTATGCTGTAGCCTAGTGGAGACCAATATCTACCTACAGCTATATAAAACTATATAAAACAACGGTTGTTGATGTGTATGGCTGCATTTCAGATTTTTTTTAAATAAATTTGAATGTTGCAGTAATAGGACGTAGACCTAGCGTTTGAGCGAGCGAGCAAGGACATTATTTTGACAGCAAGCCCTGATCCCAGTGACTCGACTGCCCCCGCATGGAGATAAAGAGAACTGCTCTTTTCCAGGGATTAACGTGGCTCATTTCAATTTCCTGATGCAGCAGGAAAATTCTCTGTGACAAAAGAGTGATGAAGTTAAGAACCGACATCTGTACGTCACAACCTTATCCGCTTGACTAAAATACTAAATAGTAGCTAGCAAGATGGAGATCACAGAGGTTATTCTTAATGAGTGCATGTCTGCAAGTGGCTAGTTTCGCCTGCAAATGTTTCCAATCGCAACGTTCTGGAGTTTCAACAATTTCATTGATTTTACTGAGTTACAGTTCATAAGGATATCAGTCGATTGAAATAAAGTCATTAGGCCCTAATCTATGGATTTCACATGACTGGAAATACAGATACGCATCTGTTGGTCATAGATACCATTAAAAATGGGCCTCAGGATCTCTTCCAAGGTATTTGTGTGCATTCAAATTGCCATCGTTAAAATGCAATTGTGTTCATTTTCCGTAGCTTATGCCTGCCCTCACCAAAACCTGAACGCCACCATGGGTCACTCTGTTCACAACGTTGACATCAGCAAACTGTTCGCCCACACAATGCCATACACGGTTGGAGGCGGCATATGGTAGAGAAAAGAACATTAAATTCTATGGCAACAGCTCTGGTGGACCTTCCTGCAGTCAACATGCCAATTGCACGCTCCCTCAAAACTTTAGAAATCTGTGGAATTGTGTTGTGTGACAAAACTGCACATTTTAGAGTGGCTTTTTATTGTCCCCAGCACAAGGTCCACTGTGTAATGATCATGCTGTTTAATCAGCTTCTTGATATACCACAGCTGTCAGGTGGATGGATTATCTTGGCAAAAGAGAAAGGCTCACTAACAGGGATGTAAACAAATTTGTGCACAAAATATGCGAAAAATAAGCTTATGTGAGTATGGAACATTTCTGGGATAATTTATTTCAGCTCATGAAACATGGGACCAACACTTTACATGTTGTGTTTATAGTTTTGTTCAGTATAGGAACAATATCCAAACTGTATAGCTGAGTAAGACACACACACACACACACACACACACAGTACACACACACACACGATGTGCATCGTAGCATGACCTAACAACAAGAAAACAGCAGTTTCTGCTGAGCTTTCCCCTCAGATATAGTGAAAATGAAACACTCACCACATATCAGAGATACAGTTTCCGAGGAGGTCGACAGCCATGGGGGCCGTGCGGTGTGTCCAGGCGGTGAGAGAGAGGGAGAGAAGGCACATATGTCCAGGCAGTGAGAGAGAGAGAGAGGGAGAGAAGGCACATATGTCCAGGCAGTGTGAGAGAGGGAGAGAAGGCACATATGTCCAGGCGGTGAGAGAGAGGGAGAGAAGGCACATATGTCCAGGCGGTGAGAGAGAGGGAGAGAAGGCACATATGTCCAGGCAGTGAGAGAGAGAGAGAGGGAGAGAAGGCACATATGTCCAGGCAGTGTGAGAGAGGAAGAGAAGGCACATATGTCCAGGCAGTGTGAGAGAGGGAGAGAAGGCACATATGTCCAGGCGGTGTGAGAGAGAGAGGGAGAGAAGGCACATATGTCCAGGCGGTGAGAGAGAGGGAGAGAAGGCACATATGTCCAGGCAGTGTGAGAGAGGGAGAGAAGGCACATATGTCCAGGCAGTGTGAGAGAGAGAGGGAGAGAAGGCACATATGTCCAGGCGGTGAGAGAGAGGGAGAGAAGGCACATATGTCCAGGCAGTGTGAGAGAGAGAGGGAGAGAAGGCACATATGTCCAGGCGGTGAGAGAGAGGGAGAGAAGGCACATATGTCCAGGCGGTGAGAGAGAGGGAGAGAAGGCACATATGTCCAGGCAGTGTGAGAGAGGGAGAGAAGGCACATATGTCCAGGTAGTGTGAGAGAGGGAGAGAAGGCACATATGTCCAGGCAGTGTGAGAGAGGGAGAGAAGGCACATATGTCCAGGCAGTGAGAGAGAGAAGGCACATATGTCCAGGCGGTGTGAGAGAGGGAGAGAAGGCACATATGTCCAGGCAGTGTGAGAGAGAGAGAGGGAAAGAAGGCACATATGTCCAGGTGGTGAGAGAGGGAGAGAGAGAGAAGGCACATATGTCCAGGCAGTGAGAGAGAGGGAGAGAAGGCACATATGTCCAGGCAGTGAGAGAGAGAGGGAGAGAGAGAGAAGGCACATATGTCCAGGCAGAGAGAGAGAGGGAGAGAAGGCACATATGTCCAGGCAGAGAGAGAGAGGGAGAGAAGGCACATATGTCCAGGCAGTGAGAGAGAGAGAGAGAAGGCACATATGTCCAGGCAGAGAGAGAGAGGGAGAGAAGGCACATATGTCCAGGCAGTGTGATAGAGAGAGAGGGAGAGAAGGCACATATGTCCAGGCAGTGTGAGAGAGAGAGAGGGAGAGAAGGCACATATGTCCAGGCAGTGAGAGAGAGAGAGAGAGAGAGAGAGTGAGAGAGGGAGAGAAGGCACATATGTCCAGGCAGTGTGATAGAGAGAGAGGGAGAGAAGGCACATATGTCCAGGCAGTGTGAGAGAGAGAGAGGGAGAGAAGGCACATATGTCCAGGCAGTGAGAGAGAGAGAGAGGGAGAGAAGGCACATATGTCCAGGCAGTGTGAGAGAGAGAGAGAGAGAGAGGGAGAGAAGGCACATATGTCCAGGCAGTGTGAGAGAGAGAGAGGGAGAGAAGGCACATATGTCCAGGCAGTGAGAGAGAGAGAGAGAGAGAGAGAGAGAGGGAGAGAAGGCACATATGTCCAGGCAGTGTGATAGAGAGAGAGGGAGAGAAGGCACATATGTCCAGGCAGTGTGAGAGAGAGAGAGGGAGAGAAGGCACATATGTCCAGGCAGTGAGAGAGAGAGAGAGGGAGAGAAGGCACATATGTCCAGGCAGTGAGAGAGAGAGAGAGAGAGAGAGAGAGGGAGAGAAGGCACATATGTCCAGGCAGTGTGAGAGAGAGAGAGGGAGAGAAGGCACATATGTCCAGGCAGTGAGAGAGAGAGAGAGAGAGAGAGAGAGGGAGAGAAGGCACATATGTCCAGGCAGTGTGAGAGAGAGAGAGGGAGAGAAGGCACATATGTCCAGGTAGTGTGAGAGAGAGAGAGGGAGAGAAGGCACATATGTCCAGGCAGTGTGAGAGAGAGAGAGGGAGAGAAGGCACATATGTCCAGGCAGTGTGAGAGAGAGAGAGGGAGAGAAGGCACATATGTCCAGGCAGTGTGAGAGAGGGAGAGAAGGCACATATGTCCAGGCAGTGTGAGAGAGAGAGAGGGAGAGAAGGCACATATGTCCAGGCAGTGTGAGAGAGAGAGAGGGAGAGAAGGCACATATGTCCAGGCGGTGAGAGAGAGGGAGAGAAGGCACATATGTCCAGGCAGTGTGAGAGAGGGAGAGAAGGCACATATGTCCAGGCAGTGTGAGAGAGGGAGAGAAGGCACATATGTCCAGGCAGTGTGAGAGAGGGAGAGAAGGCACATATGTCCAGGCAGTGAGAGAGAGAAGGCACATATGTCCAGGCGGTGTGAGAGAGGGAGAGAAGGCACATATGTCCAGGCAGTGTGAGAGAGAGAGAGGGAAAGAAGGCACATATGTCCAGGTGGTGAGAGAGGGAGAGAGAGAGAAGGCACATATGTCCAGGCAGTGAGAGAGAGGGAGAGAAGGCACATATGTCCAGGCAGTGAGAGAGAGGGAGAGAAGGCACATATGTCCAGGCAGTGTGATAGAGAGAGAGGGAGAGAAGGCACATATGTCCAGGCAGTGTGAGAGAGAGAGAGGGAGAGAAGGCACATATGTCCAGGCAGTGAGAGAGAGAGAGAGAGAGAGTGAGAGAGGGAGAGAAGGCACATATGTCCAGGCAGTGTGATAGAGAGAGAGGGAGAGAAGGCACATATGTCCAGGCAGTGTGAGAGAGAGAGAGGGAGAGAAGGCACATATGTCCAGGCAGTGAGAGAGAGAGAGAGGGAGAGAAGGCACATATGTCCAGGCAGTGAGAGAGAGAGAGAGAGAGAGAGGGAGAGAATGCACATATGTCCAGGCAGTGTGAGAGAGAGAGAGGGAGAGAAGGCACATATGTCCAGGCAGTGAGAGAGAGAGAGAGAGAGAGAGAGAGAGAGAGAGAGGGAGAGAAGGCACATATGTCCAGGCAGTGTGATAGAGAGAGAGGGAGAGAAGGCACATATGTCCAGGCAGTGTGAGAGAGAGAGAGGGAGAGAAGGCACATATGTCCAGGCAGTGAGAGAGAGAGAGAGGGAGAGAAGGCACATATGTCCAGGCAGTGAGAGAGAGAGAGAGAGAGAGAGAGAGAGGGAGAGAAGGCACATATGTCCAGGCAGTGTGAGAGAGAGAGAGGGAGAGAAGGCACATATGTCCAGGCAGTGAGAGAGAGAGAGAGAGAGAGAGGGAGAGAAGGCACATATGTCCAGGCAGTGTGAGAGAGAGAGAGGGAGAGAAGGCACATATGTCCAGGTAGTGTGAGAGAGAGAGAGGGAGAGAAGGCACATATGTCCAGGCAGTGTGAGAGAGAGAGAGGGAGAGAAGGCACATATGTCCAGGCAGTGTGAGAGAGAGAGAGGGAGAGAAGGCACATATGTCCAGGCAGTGTGAGAGAGGGAGAGAAGGCACATATGTCCAGGCAGTGTGAGAGAGAGAGAGGGAGAGAAGGCACATATGTCCAGGCAGTGTGAGAGAGAGAGAGGGAGAGAAGGCACATATGTCCAGGCAGTGTGAGAGAGAGAGGGAGAGAAGGCACATATGTCCAGGCAGTGAGAGAGAGGGAGAGAAGGCACATATGTCCAGGCAGTGAGAGAGAGAGAGAGAGAGAGAGAGAGAAGGCACATATGTCCAGGCAGTGAGAGAGAGAGGGAGGGAGAGAAGGCACATATGTCCAGGCAGTGAGAGAGAGAGGGAGAGAAGGCACATATGTCCAGGTTGTGAGAGAGAGAGAGAGAGAGAGAGAGAGAGAGAGGAGAGAAGGCACATATGTCCAGGCAGTGAGAGAGAGAGGGAGAGAAGGCACATATGTCCAGGTAGTGAGAGAGAGAGGGAGAGAAGGCACATATGTCCAGGCAGTGAGAGAGAGAGAGAGAGAGGGAGAGAAGGCACATATGTCCAGGCAGTGAGAGAGAGGGAGAGAAGGCACATATGTCCAGGCAGTGAGAGAGAGGGATAGAAGGCACATATGTCCAGGCAGTGAGAGAGAGAGGGAGAGAGAGAGAAGGCACATATGTCCAGGCAGTGTGAGAGAGAGAGGGAGAGAAGGCACATATGCCCAGGCAGTGAGAGAGAGGGAGAGAAGGCACATATGTCCAGGCAGTGAGAGAGAGAGAGAGGGAGAGAAAAATATGTGCTCAGTAAATTCTAACTCATAATGCACTGATGTTAGCCTGGGTACCAGGCCGTTTGTGACATCATGCCACTACTCGTCAAGGCAAACAGGAGTTGACATGAGAGCACAAACAGATCTGGGACCAGGCTACATGAATGTTTCACAGTATAATGTACAATCCAGCAGGAATATCTCACCATGTGTTTAATTATGATGACTTCCTGTAAACCTTATGACTATCTACTGGAACATGTTCAACAACAGCAGTTACAGAGTATCCATCTACACTGACTTAACGAATCATCCTAAAGAGTTACAGAGTATCCATCTACACTGACTTAACGAATCATCCGTAAGAGTTACAGAGTATCCATCTACACTGACTTAACCAATCATCCTTAAGAGTTACAGAGTATCCATCTACACTGACTTAACCAATCATCCTTAAGAGTTACAGAGTATCCATCTACACTGACTTAACCAATCATCCTTAAGAGTTACAGAGTATCCATCTACACTGACTTAACCAATCATCCTTAAGACTTACAGAGTATCCATTTACACTGACTTAACCAATCATCCTTAAGAGTTACAGAGTATCCATCTACACTGACTTAACGAATCATCCTTAAGAGTTACAGAGTATCCATCTACACTGACTTAACGAATCATCCTTAAGAGTTACAGAGTATCCATCTACACTGACTTAACCAATCATCCTTAAGAGTTACAGAGTATCCATCTACACTGACTTAACCAATCATCCTTAAAAAGCATGCTGAAGCTAGCCAAGTATACTTCCCCTATACAGGGGAACTTCCCCTCTAACCACTAGGCAGGGTAGCTAGTAACCGAAAGGTTGCCAGTTCAAATCCCGAGCTGACAAGGTACAAAATCTGTCGTTCTGCCCCTGAACAGGCAGTTAACCCACTGTTCCTAGGCAGTCATTGAAAATAAGAATTTGTTCTTAACTGACTTGCCTAGTTAAATAAAGGTAAAATAAAATAAACATTCTTTATATACCACGAGGGAGACGATACAAAAGATCTTAAACTGCCATGCAGAATCTCTCCTTTTTTTGTATGTATTTTTTGCCTTCCTCATCGCTGTTTTTATCCAACCGAATGGTCTCTTCACAGTAGGCTGAATGGAATAGGATGCGATTTGGGAGGAAGCCGTCGTTGACTATCCAAAATACTACGCTGAGAGGGATTACAAGAAAATAATGAAGATCTGTGGTCTTAATGAGCTAGTCCTGCTCTGAACCACAGAAGGAGTCAGAAGTCCTAACTCATTAGTGAAGCTAACTTTAAACTTGATTCACCAGGGTGCGGGAAATGAGCTGCCTGCTCCGACTCCTCTATAAATACTTTCACTTGGAACTTTGTCCCAAATAGCACCCTATTCCCTACATAGTGCACTACTTTTGAACAGGGCCCCATAGGCTCTGGTCAAAAGTAGCGCACAATCTAGGGAATTGTGTGATATTTAAGATGCTACCTTGTTCTTATCGGGCACACAGAGCCCAGTGTTCAATATTTAATGTGTTCTGGAATGGAATCGAATTCCTATTAGGTTAAGGACAGGTGGCTCATGTTTCATGTCAGTGGGCAAATGTTCTTACTGTCTCTTCTCCAGTCTCAGCAGTTCCTTCCTCACTTAGTTCCCTTTATTTTACAAAGAATATGTACCAAATGGCACCTTTTTCCCTATATAGTGCACTACCCATGGGGCTCGGGTCAAAGGTTGAGCACTATATTATAGGAAATAGGGAGCCATCGGGGTCACCGCCTAAAAGTCCTCTGCAGCAGTTAATAATGAAGAACAGGCAATGGTTTGTGTGATGTTTCCATGAGGGTGTGAGAATAAGGGGAGAGGGAGATATCTCCCCCCTCTCGCTCTCTCTCCATCTCCCTATTTCTCTCTCTCTCTCCCCCACCTCCCTCTCCCTATTTCTCTCTCCCCATCTCTCTCTCTCTGTCTCCCTATTCCCCCCCCCCCCATCTCCATCTCCCTATTTCTCTCCACCCCCATCTCCATCTCCCTCTCCCTATTTCTCTCCACCCCCATCTCCCTCTCCCCATTTCTCTCTCTCTCTCCCCCACCTCCCTCTCCCTATTTCTCTCTCACCATCTCTCTCTCTGTCTCCCTATTCCTCCCCCCCATCTCCATCTCCCTCTACCTATTTCCCTCCACCCCCATCTCCCTCTCCCCATTTCTCTCTCTCTCCCCATCTCGCTCTCCATCTCTCAACCATCTCCCCCGCTCTCTCTCTCCATCTCCCACTCTCTCTTACTCTCTCCCCATCTCCCTATTTCTCTCCCCCCCCCATCTCCCCTCTATCTCCCCCATCTCCCTATTTCTCCCCCTCTCCATCTACCTATTTCTCCCTCTTCCCCTCCATCTCCCTATTTCTCTCTCTCCCCCATCTCCATCTCCCTATTTCTCTCTCCCCCATCTCCCTATCCCTATTTCTCTCTATCTCATCTTCCTATTTCTCTCTCGCTCTCATCTCCCTATTTCTCTCTCTCTCTCCATCTCCCTCTCCCTATTTCTCTCTCTCCCCATCTCCCTCTCCCTTTCCCCCTCTCCATATTTCTCTCTCTCTCACCATCTCCCTCTCCCCCTCCATCTCCCTATTTCTCTCTCTCCCCCATCTCCCTCTCCCCCTTTCTCACTCTCTCCACCCAATCTCCATCTCCCTATTTCTCTCTCTCTCTCTCCATCTCCCTCTCCCTATTTCTCTCTCTCCCCATCTCCCTCTTTCTCTCCCCCTCTCCATATTTCTCTCTTTCTCCCCATCTCCCTCTCCCTCTCCCTATCTCTCTCCCCATCTCCCTCTCCCTCTCCCTATTTATATATCTCTCTCCATCTCCATCTCCCTCTCCCCATCTCCCTCTCCCTCTCCCCCTTCTCACCATCTCCCTCTCCCTATTTCTCTCTCCACCCCATCTCCCTATTTCTCACTCTCCCTCTCCCCCTCTCTCTGTCCATCTCCCTATTTCTCTCTCTCACCATCTCCCTCTCCATCTCCCTATTTCTCTCTCTCTCCCACATCTCCCTCTCCCCTCCCTATTTCTCTCTCTCCCCATCTCTCGCTCTCTCTCCCCATCTCACTCTCCCCCTCCCCCTTCTCACCATCTCCCTCTCCCTATTTCTCTCTCTCCCCCCATCTCCCTCTCCCTCTCCCTCTCCCCCTTCTCACCATCTCCCTCTCCCTATTTCTCTCTCTCTCCCCATCTCCCTCTCCCTCTCCCTCTCCCCCTTCTCACCATCTCCCTCTCCCTATTTCTCTCTCTCCCCATCTCCCTCTCCCCCTCTCTCTCTCTCCACCCCATCTCCCTATTTCTCACTGTCCCTCTCCACCCTCTCTCTGTCCATCTCCCTATTTCTCTCTCGCACCATCTCCCTATTTCTCTCTCTCTCCCCCATCTCCCTCTCCCCTCCCTATTTCTCTCTCTCCCCATCTCTCTCTCTCTCTCCCCATCTCCCTCTCCCCCTCTCTCTCTCCCCATCTCCCTCTCCCTCCTTCTCACCATCTCCCTCTCCCTATTTCTCTCTCTCCCCCATCTCCCTCTCCCCCTTTCTCTCTCCCCATCTCCCTCTCCCCCCTTCTCACCATCTCCCTCTCCCTATTTCTCTCTCTCCCCATCTCCCTCTTCCCCTCTCTCTCCCCATCTCCCTATTTCTCTCTCTCACCATCTCCCTCTTCCCCTCTCTCCCCCCATCTCCCTCTTCCCCCCTCGCTCTGTTCATCTCTCCATCTCCCTCTCCCTATTTCTCTCTCCCCCCCATCTCCCTCTTCCCCCCTCGCTCTGTTCATCTCTCCATCTCCCTCTCCCTATTTTTCTATCCATCTCCCTCTCCCCCTCTCTCTGACCATCTCCCTATTTCTCTCTGTCCCCATCTCCCTCTCCCCTCTCTCTCCCCATCTCCCTCTGCTTATTTCTCTCTCCCCCATCTCCCTCTCCCCCTATCTCCATCTCCCTCTTTCTCTCTCTCTCCCCCCAATCTCCCTCTCCCCCTCGCTCTCTCCATCTCCCTATTTCTCTCTCTCTCCATATCTCCCTCTCCATCTCCCTCTCCCCCTCTCTCTCTCCATCTCCCTCTTTCTCTCTCCCATCTCCCTCTCCATCTCCCTATTTCTCTCTCCCCCATCTCCCTCTCTCTCTCTTTCCCCATCTCCTTCTCTCTCTCTCTCCCCCCCTTCCATCTCCCTCTCCCTATTTCTCTTTCTCTCCCCATCTTATCTCCTTATTTCTCTCTCTCCCCCATCTCCCTCTCCCCCTCTCTCTCTCCATCTCCCATCTCCCTCTCCATCTCCCTATTTCTCTCTCCCCCATCTCCCTCATCCTATTTCTCTCTCTCTCTCTTTCCCCATCTCCTTCTCTCTCTCTCCCCCCTCCATCTCCCTCTCCCTATTTCTCTTCCCATCTCATCTCCTTATTTCTCTCTCTCCCCCCATCTCCCTCGCCCCATCTCCCTCTCCATCTCCCTATTTCTCTCTCCCCCATCTCCCTCATCCTATTTCTCTCTCTCTCCCCCTCATCTCCCTCTCTCTCTCTTTCCCCATCTCCTTCTCTCTCTCTCCCCCCTCCATCTACCTCTCCCTATTTCTCTCTCTCTCCCCATCTCATCTCCTTATTTCTCTCTCCCCATCTCCCTCTCCCCCCTCTCTCTCTCTCTCTCTCTCTCCCCACCCCCCAGCTCCCTCTCCCTATTTCTCTCGCTCTCCCCCACCTCCCTCTCCCTATTTCTCTCTCCCCATCTCTCTCTCTCTGTCTCCCTATTTCTCTCCCCCCCATCTCCATCTCCCTCTCCCTATTTCTCTCTCTCCCCATCTCCCTCTCCCCCCTCTCTCTCTCTCCCCACCCCCCAGCTCCCTCTCCCTCTCTCTCTATCCCATCTCTCTTTCCATATTTCTCTCTCTCCCCATCTCCCTCTCTCCACAACCCCCAGCTCCCTCTCCCCATCTCTCTCTCTCTCCCCCCCCCCCCATCTCCCTCTCTCCACACCCCCCAGCTCCCTCTCCCCATCTCTCTCTCTCTCTCTCTCTCTCCCCCCATCTCTCTCTCTCCCCCCATCTCTCTCTCTCTCTCTCTCGGTAGGCTTACCCTGGCGTGATATTTTGATAACAATGTAAATCTCGCTCAGAAAAGGTGACTTTTATCAATATATTCAGTTTTATTTACTTTTAGATTCGAAAATGCAAATTAGTATCAAAGTAGACATCATGCAAGACTACAAATCCCTGCAAGCTCCTACACGTCATCTCTAACTGACACCTTTGCTAACATGTATTGTATCAATTTAAAACTTACACAAGACAGTTCACAGAATTGTCCATTTAAAGAAATTTATTAAAATTTATTAATTACTACTTTTAGCTAACATTAGATAGTTAATCCAGAGATTCTTAGCTTTGCCTCAATTCGGCAGTCTCGTCCAGGCCATCATGACATTTGTAGTTCCTTATAATTATCAAAAGGTCACACCAGGGTATGCCTACATGAAACACAGCCCTTATTTTAAGTGTTTCTAAATTCTAAAATCTCCTATGAGAAAAATGAATGGGGAAAAAATGTTTGGAATCATTTCCCTGTTTGACCGCTAGGTTTTATGGGCATTGTGGCTTATACACTATATATACAAAAGTATACGGACACCCCTTCAAATTAGTGGATTCGGCTATTTCAGCCACACCCATTGCTGACAAGTTTATACAATTTAGCACACCGCCATGCAATCTCCATAGACAAACATTGGCAGTAGAACGGACTTACTGAAGAGCTCAGTGACTTCCAAAGTGGCACTGTCATAGGATGCCACCTTTCCAACAAGTTGATTTATGCCCTGCTAGAGCTGCCCCAGTCAACTGTAAGGGCTGTTATTGTGAAGTGGAAATGTCTAGGAGCAACAACGGCTCAGCCGCAAAGTGGTAGGCCACACAAGTTAACAGAACGGGACCACCAAGTGCTGAAGCACGTAGTGCGTAAAAATCGACTGTCCTCGGTTGCAACACTCCCTACCGAGTTCCAAGCGGTCTCTGGAAGCAACGTCAGCACAATAACTATTCGTCAGGAGTTCATGAAGTGTGTTTCCATGGCCGAGCAGCCACACAGAAGCCTAAGATGCGCAATGCCAAGCTTTGGCTAGAGTGGTGTAAAGCTCGCCGCCATTGGACTCTGGAGCAGTGGAAACGCGTTCTCTGGAGTGATGAGTCACATCGTCTGGCAGTCCGACGCACAACTCTGGGTTTGGCAGATGCCAGGAGAACGCTACCTGCCCCAATGCATAGTGCCAACTGTAAAGTTTAGTGGAGGAGGAATGATAGTCTGGGATTGTTTTTTATGGTTCGGGCCTCTTAGTTCCAGTGAAGGGAAATATTAACATGACATTCTAGATGATTCTGTGCTTCCAACTTTGTGGCAACAGTTTGGGGAAGGCCCTTTCCTGTTTTGACAATGCCCCCGTGCACAAGTGAGGTCCATACTGAAATGGTTTGTCGAGATCGGTGTGGAAGAACTTGACTGGTCTGCACAGAGCCCTGACCTCAACCCCATCGAACACCTTTGGGATGATGCTCTTGTGGCTGAATGGAAGCAAGTCCCCGCAGCAATGTTCCAACATCTAGTGGAAAGCCTTCCCAGAAGAGTGGGCTGTTATAGAAGCAAAGGGGGGATCAACTCCATATTTATGCCCATGATTTTAGAATGAGACGTTCCACAAGCAGGTGTCCACATACTTTTGGCAATGTAGTGTTCTTTGGTATTATATTGGGAAGTGGACTAGAGCAGACCCATAGGTTCTGACTGAACAGACGCTCGTTTGAGTGCTCCAGGGCAGTGCATGTACTTTGTGCTGTTATAATTTACGCTATGAAATCCTGCAATTTCATTGGGACAGTTCTGCTTCATAGCAAATAAATAGGTGGCAAAACAATCCAAGCAATGTTACCAGGCCTATGCGGCCGTGGAGACAGAGCTGCTGCTGGCAGTCACTGGGGGGCAGAGTAGCAAGTAACTGAACAGCTTGTTTCAAACAATATATTTTTAAAACAGGAAAATTTACAAATGTACCCACTTTTAAGAGCATTTAAAACATGATCTATTAGTTATATATATTATTTTTTTAAACCATTCATATATATATATATATATATGTAATTTTTATACAAATATTTGAGTGTTTTTTTGCTAAGTGGTTTAGTTTTTGTTGTTGTTGACCAATCACAAGTATGGCGTCGCCGGTAACGCCTTAATGGGCAGGAGGCAACTGCCACTGCAACAAAGGCTCCCACACCCACTTCCTGAATTCTCAAACGAGCGAAGACCCGCTGCCTGCCAAATTAAGGAGAGTAGACGCTGACCAAGGATATTGGGAGCGGAGGAGAGTCGTAATTTCTCAGCGTTGTCAGCCTACCACTGGGCCACTAAAGTGCGTTCTCCCTTCTGTGTCCTCCGCAAGGGATTTACGCAAGTGGATCACCAAAAAACAGTCTGGCGGTGCTACCGACTGATGCGAGAGATGCTGGCGTTCGCAGAAACGGACTGCCTGGGAACTACGGCTGCCAACCAGTGTATCTATGCAGCAGCCAGCAAAATGAATTGGCCAATGAGTGTGTGGATACAATATGTTAGGACCATAAAACCAGTGGTGTGTAATAGCCTATACTTTTGGTCCATAGTAAGTCTATCATAGTTTTGGGACACAACATCGGGAATCTGTGTTAGTCCAACCAATACACAGACTGCCGATGTGGCTAATACACAGCCTCCCGATGTTGTGTCCCAAAGCCAGTCTATGATAGATTCCATGCACACGACTGGAAGCATCCTCAGTCAAAAGCGCGTTGTTACCATAGGCAACACCACACCTCTGTGTTGGTTATTTATTTCGCATGGCCCTCATAATATGATAACAATCATTTGGTGGGTGTTTATTTTGTTGGTCCTATTTCACACATAAGCCTACACGTTTTTATTATATGCATGTGTGAATTGGAAAATTCGTTTTTTTGCATATCCCCCCAGACATCCTCAGAGAGTGGGGTCACGGGCAGGGTCAGCCATTATAAACGGCAACACTGGAGAATTAGGGTTGAGTATTAGGGTTGCACAAGGGCACAACGACAAGAGTTTTCACAAATTTCGGCTCCTGGATTCAAACAAACAACCTTCCGGGACTACTATCATGATGCTCTAACCGCTGGGCGTCAGATTCTAATATAATATGAAAGATAATTATTCTCATCATGTAGGGCTACAACAACACTGACCAGGATGACAGCTGACACATTCATAGCATGGCAAACAAAAGGCGTGCGCTTTCGTGCCAGTGGTGGCTAATCCACCGGAAATCTTCTTCACACCGATTTATTAAGATCCCATGCATTAGTCCACCTGACTATCTACGGTTAGTCCAACTGACTACCGACTACCCCGGCTTGCCTCGCCTAAAGCCTACTGACTCCCATCGGTAACTAACAATTCAACATGAAACTATTGACAGGAGGAAAGGAAAGCGGACCCGACTGACTCAGTCAGACACCGATATATGACAAAACCAACACAATCTATTAATTAAAGGACAGTAAAATAGTCACCACATAAAAACGTACCCTGCTAAAAAAATGTGTTCCGCGAGATAACATGTTAATAATGTTGTTAGTTTCTATACCCACTGCACCACAGCATCAAATGACACGCTAAAATGGACTAACGTTGGCCAGACGTAGTCCATACCGTACATCACAAATGAAACGGATACAGAAAGAAAAAGCCAAAACGTGCCGTTGACAACGTTATCGACTAAATGGGTTTACCTGGGAGGATGACAGCGTGTTATCTTCGATTTCTTCTTATTATATACATGTGTAATTTACCCTTTTGTGCAGTGGTAGTTTCTTTTCATTTTGGCCTTTCTCACCAACACAGCAGCGTTCCTCTGTCAAAAAAATAAATAAAATAACCGTCACTGTGAAGACCAGAGAACGGAAAGGGTTCGTTCCGGAGGGCGCGCGACAGCCATATACCCGCCTCTGGAAGACGATGATTGGAGCTAAGCGCGTGATCTCAACCAGGTACTGTGCTACTGTATAGATAACGTTACGCACGGGCAACGAACTATATTTTTGTTGTTGTTGTTGTTGAGTAATGAGTGACTTGTAAGAGTTTTCACACAAAAGTGTTTTGGTTGTAGACAGACCAGGCCCTAAGCTAAATCGGCACTTGTTTACGCGCCCAGCAGGTGCTGTGCTGACATCAGAGGTGTGTATGCACTTTTGCGGGAATGGTCAAGGGATGGTGGGAGATTTTGATCTCTAGGCTGAATAAATAAGTTTGGACACAGCTACTCGTTCAAGGGTTTTTCTTTATTTGAACTATTTTCTACATTGTAGAATAATAGTGAAGACATCAACACTATGAAATAACACATATGGAATCATGTAGTAACCAAAAAAGTGTTAAACAAATCAAAACATATTTTATATTTCAGATTCTTCAAAATAGCCACCCTTTGGCTTGATGACAGCTTTGCACACTCTTGCTATTCTCTTAACCAGCTTCATGAGGAATGCTTTTCCAACAGTCTTGAAGGAGTTCCCACATATGCTGAGCACTTGTTGGCTGCTTTTCCTTCACTCTGCGGTCCAACTCATCCCAAACCATCTCAATAGGGTTGAGGTCGGGTGATTGTGGAGGCCAGGTCATCTGATGCAGCACCAACACTCTACCTCTTGGCCAAATAGCCATTACACAGCCTGGAGGTGTATTGGGTCATTTTCCTGTTGAAAAACAAATGATAGTCCCACTAAGCTCAAACCAGATGGGATGGCGTATCGCTGCAGAATGCTGTGGTAACCATGCTGGTTAAGTGTGCCTTGAATTCTAAATAAATCACAGACAGTGTCACCAGCAAGGCACCCCCACACCATGACACCACCTCCTCCATGCTTCACGGTAGGAAACACACATGCAGAGATCATCCGTTCACCTACTCTGCGTCTCACAAAGACACAGCGGTTGGAACCAAAAATCTCAAATTTGGACTCATCAGACCAAAGGACAGATTTCCACTGGTCTAATGTCCATTGCTCGTCTTTCTTGGCCCAAGCAAGTCTCTTATTGTTATTGGTGTGGCTACTGTTGAAGAATCTCAAATATATTTAAAAAAAAATGTTTGTTTAATAATGAATTGGTTACTAAATTATTCCATATGTGTTATTTCATAGTTTTAATGTCTTCACTATTCTACAATGTAGAAAATAGTAACAAATAAAGAAAAACCCTTGAATGAGTAAGTGTGTCCAAACTTTTGACTGGTACTGTACATTTTAGTAATTTAGCAGACACCCTTATCCAGAGCAACTTAAAGGAGACATTTGTGTTAAGGACAGGTTTTCCCAAACATGGTCCTAGGGCCCTCCCTTGGTGCATGTTTAGTTTTTCCCCCTAGCATTGTACAGATGAGTCAAATAATCACATCTTGATGATGAGTTGGTTATTTGAATAAATTGTGTAGTGCTAGGGAAAAGTTGTGTATTTGTGTAGTGCTAGGTAAAAGTTGTGTAGTGCTAGGGAAAATATGTGTAGTTGTGTAGTGCTAGGTAAAAGCTGTGTAGTTGTGTAGTGCTAGGTAAAAGTTGCGTAGTTGTGTAGTGCTAGGTAAAAGCTGTGTAGTTGTGTAGTGCTAGGTAAAAGTTGTGTAGTTGTGTAGTGCTAGGTAAAAGTTGCGTAGTTGTGTAGTGCTAGGTAAAAGTTGTGTAGTTGTGTAGTGCTAGGTAAAAGTTGCGTAGTTGTGTAGTGCTAGGTAAAAGCTGTGTAGTTGTGTAGTGCTAGGTAAAAGTTGCGTAGTTGTAATGCTAGGTAAAAGTTGTGTAGGTGTGTAGTGCTAGGTAAAAGTTGTGTAGTTGTGTAGTTGTGTAGTGCTAGGGAAAAGTTGCGTAGTTGTGTAGTGCTAGGTAAAAGTTGCGTAGTTGTAATGCTAGGTAAAAGTTGTGTAGGTGTGTAGTGCTAGGTAAAAGCTGTGTAGTTGTGTAGTGCTAGGTTTGGGAAACCCTGGCCCAGGGAACATCAACATATTTTTCACCTAGTCGGTTCGGGGATTCAAACCAGCGACCTTACAGTTACTGGGCCGAAGCTCTTCGCTGCTAAACTACCTGCTAGGACATGCTATATTCATGGTAATCAATAACACTCCAGAGATACCCCCATTAAAAATATGGCTTACACTTGTATCACATTGTCTTACAAATGTAGTGTATGAAGGTAAGCTATGAGCTTTACTTTTACTGTTGTTTTCTAAATAATAGGCTATGCTCAGATAGAGCTCAGATGCGATCGTTTTTAACATAATCCACAGTGAACATGATTGTTTGTGTTTCGCCTGCTGATCACCCTTTGTAGGGAAAGAGGTTCTCTCTCTTCTACATAGAATCTCTGTAGAGGTGTATTGGGCTTTCTAGGGAAAGAGGTCCTCTCACTGGATAACATGAGCAGAGGAAACCAAGCATGACACGACTTCCTAACTGTCATGCATGGGTTCATGTGGGGACTCTGTCTGTGCTGGTCAGTCATTCAACAGCCTGCCCTTCCCTTAGGCTCCTGGTGGCATTCGCTTGGCATTTACTGTTGTACAAAGATTTTTATACATTTAGGCTCAGTCTTTTTCCTTATTCTTTTTTTATTCGTTACATTTTTGCTATTTTGCCATGTTTTTTGTTGTTGTGTGTTGCATATTTGGGGACTAATTTTAGAATGCCCACACATCTGCCTATGGGGGTGGATGGATACGCTCTCGATCATAGTGCTAAGGAGCATCTCTTCATAACATAACTCTACACATCAGTTTAATAATGATCCCCCACAATGCCTGTTCTAATATCCACCCACGAATAAGCCTACTCATAGGGTGCATCCCAAATAGCACTATACTGTATGATGCACTACGTTTGACCAGAGCCCTATGTTTAAAAGTAGTCCACCATTTGATACACAAATTCGTAATGTTGCTCATTCCCTGTCATGAGCAACATGACTACCTACCTAAATTGCCAATTGCAAAAAAGTATTTAGTCAGCCACCAATTGTGCAAGTTCTCCCACTTAAAAAGATGAGAGGTATGTAATTTTCATCATAGGTACACTTCAACTATGACAGACAAAATGAGAAGAAAAAAATCCAGAAAATCACATTGTAGGATTTTTAATGAATTTATTTGTAAATTATGGTGGAAAATAAGTATTTGGTCAGCTACAAACAAGCAAGATTGCTGGCTCTCACAGACCTGTAACTTCTTCTTTAAATGGCTCCTCTGTCCTCCACTCGTTACCTGTATTAATGGCACCTGTTTGAACTTGTTATCAGTATAAAATACACCTGTCCACAACCTCAAACAGTCACACTCCAAACTCCACCAAGACCAAAGAGCTGTCAAAGGACACCAGAAACAAAATTGTAGACCTGCACCAGGCTGGGAAGACTGAATCTGCAATAGGTAAGCAGCTTGGTTTGAAGAAATCAACTGTGGGAGCAATTATTAGGAAATGGAAGACATACAAGACCACTGATAATCTCCCTCGATCTGGGGCTCCACGCAAGATCTCAACCCGTGGGGTCAAAATGATCACAAGAGCGGTGAGCAAAAATCCCAGAACCACACGGGGGGACCTAGTGAATGACCTGCAGAGAGCTGGGACCAAAGTAACAAAGCCTACCATCCATAACAAACTACGCCGCCAGGGACTCAAATCCTGCAGTGCCAGACGTGTCCCCCTGCTTAAGCCAGTACATGTCCAGGCCCGTCTGAAGTTTGCTAGAGAGCATTTGGATGATCCAGAAGAAGATTGGGAGAATGTCATATGGTCAGATGAAACCAAAATATAACTTTTTGGTAAAAACTCAACTCGCCGTGTTTGGAGGACAAAGAATGCTGAGTTGCATCCAAAGAACACCATACCTACTGTGAAGCATGGTGGTGGAGACATCATGCTTTGGGGCTGTTTTTCTGCAAAGGGACCAGGACGACTGTAAAGGAAAGAATGAATTGGGCCATGTATCGTGAGATTTTGAGTGAAAACCTATTTCCATCAGCAAGGGCATTGAAGATGAAACGTGGCTGGGTCTTTCAGCATGACAATGATCCCAAACACACCGCCCGGGCAATGAAGGAGTGGCTTCGTAAGAAGCATTTCAAGGTCCTGGAGTGGCCTAGCCAGTCTCCAGATCTCAACCCCATAGAAAATCTTTGGAGGGAGTTGAAAGTCCGTGTTGCCCAGCAACAGCCCCAAAACATCACTGCTCTAGAAGAGATCTGCATGGAGGAATGGGCCAAAATACCAGCAACAGTGTGTGAAAACCTTGTGAAAACTTACAGAAAACGTTTGACCTCTGTCATTGCCAACAAAGGGTATATAACAAAGTATTGAGATAAACTTTTGTTATTGACCAAATACTTATTTTCCACCATAATTTGCAAATAAATTCATAAAAAATCCTACAATGTGATTTTCTGGATTTTTTTCTTCTCATTTTGTCTGTCATAGTTGAAGTGTACCTATGATGAAAATTACAGGCCTCTCTCATCTTTTTAAGTGGGAGAACTTGCACAATTGGTGGCTGACTAAATACTTTTTTGCCCCACTGTATGTATATATATATATACAGTGCCTTGCGAAAGTATTCGGCCCCCTTGAACTTTGCGACCTTTTGCCACATTTCAGGCTTCAAACATAAAGATATAAAACTGTATTTTTTTGTGAAGAATCAACAACAAGTGGGACACAATCATGAAGTGGAACGACATTTATTGGATATTTCAAACTTTTAACAAATCAAAAACTGAAAAATTGGGCGTGCAAAGTTATTCAGCCCCCTTAAGTTAATACTTTGTAGCGCCACCTTTTGCTGCGATTACAGCTGTAAGTCACTTGGGGTATGTCTCTATCAGTTTTGCACATCGAGAGACTGACATTTTTTCCCATTCCTCCTTGCAAAACAGCTCGAGCTCAGTGAGGTTGGATGGAGAGCATTCGTGAACAGCAGTTTTCAGTTCTTTCCACAGATTCTCGATTGGATTCAGGTCTGGACTTTGACTTGGCCATTCTAACACCTGGGTATGTTTATTTTTGAACCATTCCATTGTAGATTTTGCTTTATGTTTTGGATCATTGTCTTGTTGGAAGACAAATCTCCGTCCCAGTCTCAGGTCTTTTGCAGACTCCATCAGGTTTTCTTCCAGAATGGTCCTGTATTTGGCTCCATCCATCTTCCCATCAATTTTAACCATCTTCCCTGTCCCTGCTGAAGAAAAGCAGGCCCAAACCATGATGCTGTCACCACCATGTTTGACAGTGGGGATGGTGTGTTCAGTGTGATGAGCTGTGTTGCTTTTACTCCAAACATAACGTTTTGCATTGTTGCCAAAAAGTTCAATTTTGGTTTCATCTGACCAGAGCACCTTCTTCCACATGTTTGGTGTGTCTCCCAGGTGGCTTGTGGCAAACCTTAAATGACACTTTTTATGTGAAATGGCTTTCTTCTTGCCACTCTTCCATAAAGGCCAGATTTGTGCAATATACGACTGATTGTTGTCCTATGGACAGAGTCTCCCACCTCAGCTGTAGATCTCTGCAGTTCATCCAGAGTGATCATGGGCCTCTTGGCTGCATCTCTGATCAGTCTTCTCCTTGTATGAGCTGAAAGTTTAGAGGGACGGCCAGGTCTTGGTAGATTTGCAGTGGTCTGATACTCCTTCCATTTCAATATTATCGCTTGCACAGTGCTCCTTGGGATGTTTAAAGCTTGGGAAATATTTTTGTATCCAAATCCGGCTTTAAACTTCTTCACAACAGTATCTCGGACCTGCCTGGTGTGTTCCTTGTTCTTCATGATGCTCTCTGCGCTTTTAATGGACCTCTGAGACTATCACAGTGCAGGTGCATTTATACGGAGACTTGATTACACACAGGTGGATTGTATTTATCATCATTAGTCATTTAGGTCAACATTGGATCAATCAGAGATCCTCACTGAACTTCTGGAGAGAGTTATTTGCACTGAAAGTAAAGGGGCTGAATAATTTTGCACGCCCAATTTTTCAGATTTTGATTTGTTAAAAAAGTTTGAAATATCCAATAAATGTCGTTCCACTTCATGATTGTGTCCCACTTGTTGTTGATTCTTCACAAAAAAATACAGTTTTATATCTTTATGTTTGAATCCTGAAATGTGGCAAAAGGTCGCAAAGTTCAAAGGGGCCGAATACTTTCGCAAGGCACTGTATATACAATAACAAAACAGCACCAGCTACATTAATACAAACAATAACAGAACCTACATTGTCCATTCTACGCAGTAGTACCAGCTACTACAAATACACTTGATTACAAACAAAAAACGAGCTCCAGTCCATCCCATATTACTGTCGTATTACTACCATTTCAGAAAGGTGAACTGATCTCAAATTGAACGGGAGAATGCACATGAGTTGAAGAGATTAATTGCTTTGTGCTCGGTTTCCTAATTCCCACATACCTTCTATTTCTGCCAGGGTGGATTCTGAGGTCCAGGTGCATGAAAGTAGGGCACGGTCTGTCTGGGTGTGTGTGTGTGTGTGTGTGTGAAAGGACACATGTAAGTAAGCAGAAAAGGTATGAAATATGTATAAAAAAAACACCTAAAACAATATTCCTTCCCATAAGTACTAGTTCCTGGTTGCAAATGATGCAGCCGACTGTGGACCCCGTCATGCCGACGTATCCCATAACACCATACACATGCACACACACAAGCACCCAGACGTATCCCATAACACCATACACATGCACACACACAAGCACGCAGACGTTGACACACAACCCCAATGCGCAACCAGACACTGACAGTGCATGTGTGAGACACCCACCCCTTATAGCTAGATATACTAGCTTCCCAGAACCGTCTGGCTGGCTGCCAGTGGCTGTGATAACATGAGGGTTGCTGCAGCAGTAGCCTACTCCATGGTGCGCATCCTAAACACATTTGAGTTTAATGGCATTAGCAGTTTAATAATCCTATTTTCATGTGCTCTTTAATGATTAACCCACCACCACCGCGCTTGATAGACAACTTCCATTTCTTGACACATAAATTGTGGGGTACATCAAATCAAATGTATTTATATAGCCCTTCGTACATCAGCTGATATCTCAAAGTGCTGTACAGAAACCCAGCCTAAAACCCCAAACAGCAAGCAATGCAGGTTTCGAAGCACGGTGGCTAGGAAAAACTCCCTAGAAAGGCCCAATCCTAGGAAGAAACCTAGAGAGAAACCAGGCTATGTGGTCAAGTCTTCTTTGGCTTTGACAACAGGGAAATTACCATCCTCTCTCTCCAGACCTTCTATTTTAAGAAATGCCTCAATTTCTATGCAGTATTTTAAACATTACTATTGTTCAAATTACACGGTGAGAATAAAGGATGAAAATAAGTTTATGTATAAAAAATATCATTTATTTAATTGGATATAGACAAAAGTGCAACAAATAGGAACTCACTTGTGTCTTGGCCAGGTGGTTACAATGAAAAATAAGTATGATACAGTATAATACAACAACAACCTTCAACATGGTGTTATTAATTAAACAACAACCTTCAACATGGTGTTATTAATTAAACAACAACCTTCAACATGGTGTTATTAATTAAACAACAACCTTCAACATGGTGTTATTAATTAAACAACAACCTTCAACATGGTGTTATTAATTAAACAACAACAACCTTCAACATGGTGTTATTAATTAAACAACAACAACCTTCAACATGGTGTTATTAATTAAACAACAACAACCTTCAACATGGTGTTATTAATTAAACAACAACAACCTTCAACATGGTGTTATTAATTAAACAACAACAACCTTCAACATGGTGTTATTAATTAAACAACAACAACCTTCAACATGGTGTTATTAATTAAACAACAACCTTCAACATGGTGTTATTAATTAAACAACAACAACCTTCAACATGGTGTTATTAATTAAACAACAACAACCTTCAACATGGTGTTATTAATTAAACAACCTTCAACATGGTGTTATTAATTAAACAACAACAACCTTCAACCTGGTGTTATTCATTAAACAACCTTCAACATGGTGTTATTAATTAAACAACAACAACCTTCAACCTGGTGTTATTAATTAAACAACAACAACCTTCAACATGGTGTTATTAATTAAACAACAACAACCTTCAACATGGTGTTATTCATTAAACAACAACCTTCAACATGGTGTTATTAATTAAACAACAACAACCTTCAACATGGTGTTATTCATTAAACAACAACCTTCAACATGGTGTTATTAATTAAACAACAACAACCTTCAACATGGTGTTATTAATTAAACAACAACCTTCAACATGCTGTTATTAATTAAACAACAACAACCTTCAACCTGGTGTTATTCATTAAACAACCTTCAACATGGTGTTATTAATTAAACAACCTTCAACATGGTGTTATTAATTAAACAACAACCTTCAACCTGGTGTTATTCATTAAACAACCTTCAACATGGTGTTATTAATTAAACAACAACAACCTTCAACCTGGTGTTATTCATTAAACAACAACCTTCAACATGGTGTTATTAATTAAACAACAACAACCTTCAACATGGTGTTATTAATTAAACAACCTTCAACATGGTGTTATTAATGAAACAACAACAACCTTCAACATGGTGTTATTAATTAAACAACAACCTTCAACATGGTGTTATTAATGAAACAACAACAACCTTCAACATGGTGTTATTAATGAAACAACAACCAGGTAATAAATTATAGTACTAAATTGTACACAGTCTTTCAGTATTTACACAAGGTGTTTTCGTTAAATGCCAAATTTCTTTCTTTCATTTCATTCCTTCTTTTATTTTTTAAATAAACAGTAAACAATATTATTGACATTCTTAATTATAATTACATATATTCAATCAATATTATACAGATGTCAAGGCACGTACCAGTACTACAATATATCCAAACAATTTCTGTATTGTTCATCTTTAACATATGAAAAATATATTTTTTTTAAATGTCGTATTCTAAAATTTTCTGTCAAGATGTGAAATTTGGTTCAGTAAGTGCCTCTCCGTTCAGTGCGCCCTCAACCTAGGCCATGTTTTTTGTTGTGGCCCCGGATTAGCACACCTGATTCTACTTGTTAACTAATAATCAAGCCCTTGACAAGTTGAATCAGGTGTTTTTGTCCTGGGCTAAAACAACAATGTGTGCTGTTGGGGGTACGGAGTTGGGAGACACTGGAATAGGCTACCTACCTCTCATCTGTACACTACCGTGTCATGTTCCCATGGAAATTAAGCAGTGTATGTAAATATATTCTTGCCTAACATTGTCTCTAACATTGAGTCCTCAGTGCGTCAGATCCACCCTTCAGTATCTCTGTAGACATACAGACAGACCAATCAAAGAGCCAATCAAAGAGTCAGGTGACTTTAGAGCTGCGCATAAAAAAAAAGGTTAAATTAAATTTAAAAAATAAAACCTAAAAAGTAAATCTCATGCTCTACTTCTTCATATCTTGAAATCACACATTCTTTTTTTTCAGTCTCACAACCAGGTTGACATGCCTTATGGGTAGTAAGGTAGAGACACAGTCCAGGAATTCAACCAGGTTGACATCCCTATGGGTAGTAAGGTAGAGACAGGGTCCAGGAATTCAAAGACCTGCCTATCAGTGTGTGAGGGTGGTGGGGGAGTGATGTGAAGGAGTTTTATCCGTGCTTGTGTGTGTGTGCGCGTGTGTGTGTGTGTGTGTGTGTGCGTGTGTGCGTGTTTGTGTGTGTGTGTATGCGTGCGTGTGTGTGTGTATGTGCATGCGTGTATGTGTGTGCGTGTGCGTGTGTGTGTGTGTATATGTGTGCGTGCGTGGTGTGTATGCGTGTGTGTGTGTGTGTATGCGTGTGTGTGTGTGTGTGTATGCGTGTGTGTGTGTGTGTGTGTATGCGTATGCGTGTGTGTGTGTGTGTATGCGTGTGTGTGTGTATGCGTATGTGTGTGTGTGTGTGTGTGTGTGTATGCGTGTATGTGTGTGTGTGTATGCGTGTGCGTGTGTGTGTGTGTGTGCGTGTGTGTGTGTATGCGTGTGCGTGCGTGCGTGCGTGTGTGTGTATATGTAACGTTATCTGTGCAGTGCGTACGGCAGCCACGTCGGTTACATATCGTTGTCATAGTCCCCGATCATCCTGCGTGTGTGCGAAGCCAGGAAGATGTCATTGTCTCGGGGACAGTCGTGGTGACAGGAGCACGTCTTGATGAACATCATCTTGCGTCTGAAGGTGTCTCCCTCGGGACAGTGGAACTCCACCTCTGCGGTGACGGTGCTGTGGGGGGTGCAGCAGCGCCCGTCCGTACACACACCACAGAACTTGGGCTTGTAGACCCTGCTGCTGCTGCAGCCTGACAGCTGGAAACGAATGCCTCGCGGGGACTTGGGGGTCCGTACACACTTCTTCCCCCTCTGTGGAACGGAGATGACTGGTGGTTAGTTCAGAATGAGAACAACGTGTCACATTGTCTATCAGGTTAATTAAGGGCAGCTTGGCTTTAACCTTTACACCTTGAGGGAACGATAAGGAGCCAAAGACATGCTATGTTTCTGTGTTGCAAAGACATGCTATGTTCCTGTGTTGCAAAGACATGCTATGTTCCTGTGTTGAAAAGACATGCTATGTTCCTGTGTTGCACGGCTTATATACACTACCATTCAAAAAGTCGGGGGTCACTTAAAAATGTCCTTGCTTTTGAAAGAAAAGCTATTTTTTTGGCCATTAAAATAACATCAAATTGATCAGAAATACAGTGTAGACATTGTTAATGTTGTAAATGACTATTGTAGCTATTGATTTGTATGGAATATCTACATAGGTGTACAGAGGCCCATTATCAGCAACCATCACTCCTGTGTTCCAATGGTACGTTGTGTTAGCTAATCCAAGTTTATAATTTTAAAAGGCTAATTGATCATTAGAAAACCCTTTTGCAATTATGTTAGCACAGCTCAAAACTGTTGTGCTGATTTTAAGAAGCAATAAAACTGTCCTTCTTTAGACTAGTTGAGTATCTGGAGCATCAGCAATTGTGGGTTCAATTACAGGCTCAAAATGGCCAGAAACAAAGACCTTTCTTCCGAAACTTGTCAGTCTATTCTTGTTCTCAGAAATGAAGGCTATTCCATACGAGAAATTGGCAAGAAACTGAAGATCTCGTACAACGCTGTGTACTACTCCGTTCACAGAACAGCGCAAACTGGCTCTAACCATAATAGAAACAGGAGTGGGAGGCCCCGGTGCACAACTGAGCAAGAGGACAAGTACATTAGAGTGTCTAGTTTGAGAAACAGACGCCTCTCAAGTCCTCAACTGACAGCTTCATTAAATAGTACCCTTAAAACACCCGTCTCAACATCAACAGTGAAGAGGCGACTACTGGATGTTGGCCTTCTAGGCACTCTAATGTACTTGTCCTCTTGCTCAGTTGTTCACCGGGGCCTCCCACCCATCTTTCTGTTCTGGTTTGATCCAGAGAAAAATAACATGTGATGTCATGTTATGTAATTCTATGTCATGCTTATGTAATATGCTATGTAATACACTATATAATACATTCCTCTGCTGTTATACTATATAATACATTCCTCTATATGTTGTTATACTATATAATATACTATATAATACACTATATAATACATTTCTCTGTTGTTATACTATATAATACACTATATAATACATTCCTCTATATGTTGTTATACTATATAATACACTATATAATACATTCCTCTATATGTTGTTATACTATATAATACGTTCCTCTATATGTTGTTATACTATATAATGGTATTAGTCCATGTATCCACCTTGATGTCCTTCTCCTGCTCCACGTGGCAGGACCGGATCATACAGACACGGGTCTGCCTCTCCAGCTGGCACCGCTCGTTGTCGTTGGTGACGCGGTACGACACGCCCATGCCGCAGGTGGCCGAGCACTCGCCCCATTTGGTGGTCTGGACGATGCAGTTCTCCCTGGGGCTCTCCACCGGGACCGGCACGTGGGCTGACTCCTTTCTGTAGACTGACAGAGGGGAAGAAGAGACCAAGGGGTGAATTTCAGATCCTGAGAGAAGAGGAGGGGAGAGGGAAAGGTGAACAATGGTGAAAAAGAGGGGAGGGGAGGGAGAGGTGGTTAGTTTGAACGAGAGAGAGAGAGAGAGAGAGAGAGAGAGAGAGAGGGATAGAGAGAGAGAGAGAGAGAGAGAGAGAGGGAGACAGAGAGAGAGAGAGAGAGAGAGAGAGAGAGAGAGAGAGAGAGAGAGAGAGAGAGAGAGAGAGAGAGAGAGAGAGAGAAAGGAAGAGTTCCAGTTTGTAGGAGGTTAGAGTCACCAGCCATGGCTGACTGATAGGGGTTGTTTTTAGGACTGTGGTTCTAGAGGTTAGACTCACCAGCCATGGCTGACTGATAGGGGTTGTCCTGAGGGCTCTGGTCACACACCCACTCCTCACAGCACTTCCCAGGGATCTGAATGCGGCGTGGGTACGGGCAATCTGGAGAGGCCAGCAGCACGTTGTTGGCACAGGTTGGCACGCAGCCGATCTCTCCGTTCATACAAACACACTGGTGCTTGCAGCTGGGCTGAAAGGTCTCACCACTGCGGTAGATGACCCCTCCCAGGTCGCACGTCTGGCCTTCCTGGGCTGAAACACAGAGGTGGAGACGCCATTTTAGATTTCATATTTCAAAGGCTTTACATTATATTGTTCAAACTCATGTAAATACCTATTGGAAATTGCTTAGCCCAGAGATTGCCCACTTTGGATAATGAGAAACAAAGCCGCAGTATACACAAAATAAGTAGCAATCTCTGCAATAGGATCGCCAAGCAGTGATCATGGTCTCCATAGAGATCTTAAAGACATCCCACCCTTTTCTTTACCAGTTGACAGGAGAATTCAACTTACACATGCAGATGCCGTGCTCGGTGTCACTCAGCATTGCATAATCACAGTAAAGCTCTTTGTGGTGGTCACATGGCTCCAGGAGGGTACAGGGCTCGCCAGCTTGCCTGGCGCACACCTTGCAGCAACCACAGCCATCCAGAACCAGGCTGGTACCAAACGGGCATGGAGGGGGATCCGACGGGCAGTCACAGGGATCGGAACAGTCCTGGGCCATTGTCTAAAGACAGAAGAAAACGACAGTCAGAAATGCTTTAGAAAATCTATTGGATAATGTTAAACAAAAGATAGAAGTCAGAAAAGCTCCAGAAAAATGTATAGGATAAGTGTGGATAAAATGTCTGATATCAGGATTTGTCTCCAGGGAAAATGTTTAGACCCAGTAATGCAATGAGGTCGGTCTGTACCAGTGGAGGAGGGCTCATAGTAATGGACGGATCGGAGCAAATGGAATGGCATCAAACACCTGGAAACCATGGAAACCATGTGTGTTTGATGTATTTGATTCCATTCCACTGATTCCGCTCCAGCCATCACAATGAGCCGTCCTCCCCAATTAAGGTGCCACCAACCTCCTGCGGTCTGTACTGTGTGTCAAAGAAGCAGAGAATGTTGTAAGGGGCTACTTCGCATTTTTTGTTAACACCTCACGTGTAATACATCGTACTGCCACTAGATGGAGACACTTGACTCGATGTAGGCAAATCAATTCTAGCAGACTTTTCTATGGAGAGAGTTTTCTATGGAGAGTAATGGACACTGCTATTACATACAGCATTACTTTTGTACAAATATAAAAATATATATAAAAGAGACTTGTAAGAATGTAAGAGGAAATCAATATAGGCTCCTCAAGTGCTGTCAAATCTTGACATGTTTTATTCTAAGAACGGATGTTTAAAACATTTGAGTGATAAAGAATTAGCAGAACCTGGATTAACTCAGTCATTAACAATTTTATTAGTTGAAAAAAAGCTATTTGGCACTTCATTTTAGACCCTATGTCCAACTAAGAGCCTATAACTACTATCTTTGTTCTGCATCTCAGTACTCACATGATGTTCCTTTTAGTAGCAATGAGTAAGACAGCCCATTTGAATCCAATAATTTAGTAATTTATTAACAGTGACACCCAATTAAAACAACACTACTATTTCATCACATATGATTGTTTACAGAGCTGCTGTAGGCTACTTTAAGGAGCTGCTGTAGGCTACTATACAGAGCTGCTGTAGACTACTTTAAGGAGCTGCTGTAGGCTACTATACAGAGCTGCTGTAGACTACTTTAAGGAGCTGCTGTAGGCTACTCTACAGAGCTGCTGTAGGCTACTTTAAGGAGCTGCTGTAGGCTACTTTAAGGAGCTGCTGTAGGCTACTATACAGAGCTGCTGTAGGCTACTATACAGAGCTGCTGTAGGCTACTATACAGAGCTGCTGTAGGCTACTATACAGAGCTGCTGTAGGCTGCTTTACAGAACTGCTGTAGGCTACGTTACAGAGCTGCTGTATGATACTTTATAGAGCTGCTGTAGGCTACTATACAGAGATGCTGTAAGCTACTTTATAGAGCTGCTGTAGGCTACTATACAGAGCTGCTGTAGGCTACTATACAGAGCTGCTGTAGGCTACTATACAGAGCTGCTGTAGGCTACTATACAGAGCTGCTGTAGGCTGCTTTACAGAACTGCACTGAGACCACACCCCCATGGGATGTTTTAGCCGCTATAAGTACACTATGAGTTCCCATAAGTTGTACTTTAAATTAACATTTTACATAACTAAATAATACATATCAATGAAGACAACACAAAACATATAACAATAGCCGGGTGAATGAAATAAATAATAAGCTATTATTGCATCAAATGCAAAGTTGTGACAAAGTTACACAAATGTATATAAATGAAAATCTAGGACTTTATTGATATAATATATGACATGAGAAAACATACCGAGCTGATGATGAGCAGAAGAAGACCCATTCTGGTGATAACTCCCTCAGACATGGTTACCTCGTTTATTTCGACAGCGCGCTCTCACTCAGTCCAACACGTTTGTTTTCGTTCCGTGTGACAGACACGCAGACGGGAGTTTCCCTTTTCTCTCACTCCACCGGTAGTTGTTCGTTGACTCTCTGCAGGGCTCCAGGGGCTAGCTAGACTGAGGCATGGACGAGAGAACCCCTACTTTAAATACTCCGCGAGGCGGGGTGTAGCCCAGTAAACAAGAGTTATGCCACGCGACCCAAAGGGGTCAAAATATTCACATTCCAGATGGCTTTATTTTTCCTAATTCCTGAGAGGAGAGCTGTTTTTAAAGACAGGCATCCCCCTCCATCAACCTACTGTTCAGCCAGGTGGGAGTTATTTTATGTACTAAAGCAGGAACTGACAAAATATGTTCGTGAGTTTAATTTGACTGGACGAAATGGACGAAAGGAGAACATTGTTCATGTTGGCCACCATTCAGACCAAAATAGCCTACACCAGGAACATGGTTACAGTGATTATGAAGTTGGAATTAAAATGCATGTGTATTGGGGAAAGATTTATAGTATTAAGTAATAACCAGGGGAAATAACACCATAAAGATTGCAAGCCATGGGGGATCAAAAGTAGTGTACTACTTTATGTAGGTAATAGGGTGCTATTTGGGAAGGACTCAAAGTATAAACGTTGTTCAACATGAGATGAACCTTAAATAACACACAGAGACCAGCCTAATAGTAACTGTCAACAGGTGACTACAGGTGACTACAGGTGACATGCTGTACAGGCACACGGTAGCAGGTAATGGTCACTCGTTTAGAAGAGGGCATCGCTCACCGTCTGCCAATATCAGATATGACCCGTAAATCATTGCCAATAGTCATCTTTGTCTTTCCCTACACTCTGTGCCCCTCCTCTTGTACCTGTCTTAGAGGTAGTTTACAAGTAGTGTCTGTCGGGGTCACAGAGGTCTTTACCTGTCTTAGAGGTAGTTTACAGGTAGTGTCGGGGTCACAGAGATCTTTTCCTGTCTTAGAGGTAGTTTACAGGTAGCGCCGGGGTCACAGAGGTCTTTATCTGTCTTAGAGGTAGTTTACAAGTAGTGCCGGGGTCACAGAGATCTTTTCCTGTCTTAGAGGTAGTTTACAGGTAGCGCCGGGGTCACAGAGGTCTTTGGTATGAATAGGAAGTAAGGCTTTAATCAAGGTAACTTATAGTTTGAATAAGAGCATCAGTTTAAGCGTAAAGGACAAACATGGGACGTTCATTATGCAACAGCTATCGTTTTGAGAGTTCTTAGAGAGAGAGAGAGAGTGAGAGAGAGAGAGGGAGAGAGAGGGAGAGAGAGAGAGAGAGGGAGAGAGAGAGAGAGAGAGAGCGAGAGAGAGAGAGAGAGAGAGAGAGAGAGGGAGAGAGAGAGAGAGAGGGGAAGAGAGAGAGAGAGAGAGAGAGAGAGAGAGAGAGAGAGGGAGAGAGAGAGAGAGAGAGAGCGAGAGAGAGAGAGAGAGAGAGAGAGAGAGAGAGAGAGAGAGAGAGAGAGAGAGAGAGAGAGAGAGAGAGAGAGAGAGAGAGAGAGAGAGAGAGAGAGAGAGCGAGAGAGAGAGAGAGAGAGAGAGAGAGAGAGAGAGGGAGAGAGAGAGAGAGAGGGGAAGAGAGAGAGAGAGAGAGAGAGAGAGAGAGAGAGAGAGGGAGAGAGAGAGAGGGGAAGAGAGAGAGGGGAAGAGAGAGAGAAAGAGAGAGAGGGAGAGAGAGAGAGGGGAAGAGAGAGAGGGGAAGAGAGAGAGAAAGAGAGAGAGGGAGAGAGAGAGAGAGAGAGAGAGAGGGAGAGAGAGAGAGGGGAAGAGAGAGAGGGGAAGAGAGAGAGAAAGAGAGAGAGGGAGAGAGAGAGAGAGAGAGAGAGAGGGAGAGGGAGAGGGAGAGAGAGAGAGAGAGAGAGAGAGAGAGGGAGGGAGAGGGAGAGATGATATGAAAGATCACCAGCACAGAGTAATGCTGGTGTTTCTAACCACCAGAGAGGAAATGTCCGTCATGACATCCTATGTAATTGAACGTGAGCGTATTAAAACCCACATTAGAGGGTTAAGAAGGATGACAGGTCCACACACAGTAGTTAAAACAAGAACAGCCTGTCCACTCCACTCCACACTGGTCAGGTGTTAAATAGGAAACACACATGGTGAAGGAAAAAGTCAATGCTGTGATTTATTTATTTATTTTTCGCCCGGCTAGCAGCTATTTCCTGGAGCATGCCAACCCTCATGAAGCTGTGTGTGTCTACCTGGAAAGTCAAGAGGTTCTGTTTGCCCAAACGCCACAGCGAGCACACTCACACCAGGGATCATATTTGAGAACATAATGAACAAGAACAAGAACAAGCTAACTCGGTGTGTAACGCCCCCCCCCCCCCCCCCCCCCCCCCCCCCCTCCGGCCAGAGGAAGCCGTGCCCTGGCAACACGAGCCGGGACAAGCTAAAGCTAAAGCATGTTCAAAACAGAACCGTAACTAAGGAGGGCCGTACATGGACTAGTATCTTGAGGTCTCTAGCCAAGAGACCTTGCCTAGTCCCTAGCTCAGAGCATTGGAGGCTGATGGCTGCAATGTGTGAATTTCAAAAAGACCGGCCTCAGTCGAGAGAGACAGCCAGTAGAGAGCGTTAGGACATGTACATGCTGTTGATACCACATGGACAGGGCATGGGACAGTTTTAGTAAAGACTAGAGAGAGGTCAAAGAGCTCTAATTCACTTGATACTACATGGATACTGGGCTGGGCACGGGACAGAGGTCAGCAGCCAATGATTTTGCATAATAGCTCAACCGGTTGCTATTTATATGAGGAAGCAGTTCCCCTACCATGCAACAGGCGAGGATAACATCCGAAGCCTGTAACTTATTTAAGAATGATAAACACGCTCAAGCCTGGATCATCATAAGGATTGATGCCATATCACTAGGGAACACAAGCAACAGCTCAGCTGCTATGGTAACACTGGTACTCTGTGTTTAGACTTCAGTACTAGACTACATCAATAGAATGCTGCAGTGTGTGTGTGTGTGTGTGTGTGTGTGTGTGTGTGTGTGTGTGTGTGTGTGTGTGTGTGTGTGTGTGTGTGTGTGTGTGTGTGTGTGTGTGTGTGTGTGTGTGTGTGTGTGTGTGTGTGTCTGTGTGTCTGTGTGTGTGTGTCTGTGTGTGTGTGTGCGTCTGTGTGTCTGTGTGTGTGTGTGTGTGTGTGTGTGTGTGTGTGTGTGTTTAGCTCATGTTTACGATTTATTTGCTTTTGTTGCCATTCATTGACCGCATCATAAACTTCCACACACTGTAATTCACGCCACTTGTGTTTGTAGTACCACACATGGCCACCAGGAGGCCAGCACCACGCTGCTCACAGTCTGTCTCTAGACAGATGTGTTGCCTCCCCACAACATACAAATGTTCTGGCTTAACACCAGTGCTGTTGCTGCCCTAGGTCTGGGATTTCAGAGACTGCAATGCTCATATCACAGAGAGAGAGGAAGAAGGCCACATCTTGTGTGTGTGTGTGTGTCTGTGTGTGTGTGTGTGTGTGTGTGTGTGTGTGTGTGTGTGTGTGTGTGTGTGTGTGTGTGTGTGTGTGTGTGTGTGTGTGTGTGTGTGTGTGTAAGTGGGGGATTTAACCATAAATAAACTTTCTTACTGTATCTGATCTACATCAAAAACAATTATACATGAGGTGAGGTCCTGGGGACTAAACTGAGACAGCACAGGGTCTTTTAGTCAGGGAGTGGAGCATGGAAATAAACAGGCCAGGTATATAAACCAATTTTAACCTGTTACAATGTGTTGTTCATGCGTTTTTTTCATTGTCTGTACATGTGATCATTAGCCACATTTATATCCTGGTATGTTTCCACTCTGTGGTACTCTGACGGTGATTCTTGCTACCCAGGAAACCCAGAGGGTATGGTCTTGATTGAGATGACATCTGCCCTGACCTCAGTCCCTGTAAGGTTATCCAACTTGGCATCAAAATAAACCCCTTTGACTCATAGACTTATTAATGGCCCGAATCTATGGGGAGTTAATTGCTTCCTGTGTTATGTGTTATGTAGGAAATAGGGTGTCTTTTGGAATGAGATGTTTGACTGGCTTTGCTCTCCTCTTTGCCTGATGCTTCTGTCTGTGCCCACTGCACTCTGGTGACTCACACCGTCCAACAGTCAGATCCTCGAACGCACCGACCGAGACCAAACACGCCGGGTCCCCCGCTGGAACTCACACCGTCCAACAGTCAGATCCTCGAACGCACCGACCGAGACCAAACACGCCGGGTCTCCGCTGGAACTCACACCGTCCAACAGTCAGATCCTCGAACGCACCGACCGAGACCAAACACGCCGGGTCTCCGCTGGAACTCACACCGTCCAACAGTCAGATCCTCGAACGCACCGACCGAGACCAAACACGCCGGGTCCCCCGCTGGAACTAAGGCTGTGTGACAAATGGCACCCTATTCCCTATTTAGTGCCTGACTCTTTTTTTTTATATGGGCCCTGATCAAAAGGAGTGCACTAAAAAACAAAGGAGGAATGAGGTTCCATTTGGGACGTATGCCAGGTCTCTGCTCTCAGTCTCCACGGCCTTTGAGATACATCGTAAGCCTTCATCACGTTCGCTGACGAAAAATCCTTCAAAAAGAAACCCCGACTCACCGACGCTAACACAGCAGTCCCCAGTCAGAGAAAAACATTCTTCCCCTCATTACTTACAGCGATGATTCATCTGCGTTGGGTTGACTCCCTCCCTCTCAGGCAGGCAGCAAAGTGTGAGGGCCAACAGGGGCTTATCATCAGGGAGCTTCCTGGACCTCCTGTGGAGGAGAAGAGAGCAGAGTTCATGGCTGTCCCAAATGGAACCGTATTCCCTATATAGTGCACTACTTTTTACCTGGGACCATTGGTAATAGGGGAATAGCGTAGTGCACGTTGTAAGGCATAGGGTACAATTTAGGCCGCACTCTTAGTTCATGACCTCACACAGTCAACCTCCCTCTCACACTCTTTTATCTCAGCTGACTGGCAGTTCCTCTATGCCAGATAACCTCACCTGTTAGTGAAGCTGAGCGACGTTATTAGAGAAGGATTATCCAGCTCGGCAGGATGGAGGGTGGAACACTCCCCAGCCAGAGCCCAGCCGTGTGGTAGGAGCCTGCCGGACAACCTGATTACGTCGGGGTAACTTTCCTGCTGAGATGAACAGAAACGTGGAACGTAGGCCTCATCTGGTTCTGTGGGTTTCCTTCACGACGTACGCGGTTCATTGCCTGTCGTCTGGGAACGAGATGACGCCTGTGATATTCCTTCTGACAGGGAGGTGAACTTTGGCCCACGATGCTTACCGTATCGTGCGGAACCCAGTGTAAATACTGTCGACAATGTCTGTATCCCAGGGCCCTGGTCAGAAGTAGTCCACTATATGTGTGATGCATATTGTATACCCTGGACTTTGAGACCGAAGGCTCCACACAATCAGAACTAATGAAAGGCAAAAAAATATGTATTCTTCCCAACTTGTGAAAAAAGCGTGTTTGGATCCAGTTTCATTTCCTTCTGTTTCATAGAGAAAATAGTGTTTTATTAATTCAGTACATTCTAAATGTACAGTACATTCTCGCAAGTCTTACCCCGGAAATCTCTGGATCACAACGTGATTAAACAATGACGTTGCAGTTCTTATTATCTTACATGGACTGATATTTCATGAAAAATAAGGGATCGGAATAATAAGTGGAAAGCAGTGGTAGTTTTTTAATCTACTAAAGACTACAGACCCACCCAGCCTCTGACTGCTACCCACCCACCCAGCCTCTGTCTGCTACCCACCCACCCAGCCTCTGTCTGCTACCCACCCACCCAGCCTCTGTCTGCTACCCACCCACCCAGCCTCTGTCTGCTACCCACCCACCCAGCCTCTGTCTGCTACCCACCCACCCAGCCTCTGTCTGCTACCCACCCAGCCTCTGTCTGCTACCCACCCACCCAGCCTCTGTCTGCTACCCACCCAGCCAGCCTCTGTCTGCTACCCACCCAGCCAGCCTCTGTCTGCTACCCACCCAGCCAGTCTCTGTCTGCTACCCACCCAGCCACCCAGCCTCTGTCTGCTACCCACCCAGCCACCCAGCCTCTGTCTGCTACCCACCCACCCAGCCTCTGACTGCTACCCACCCACCCAGCCTCTGTCTGCTACCCACCCACCCAGCCTCTGTCTGCTACCCACCCACCCAGCCTCTGACTGCTACCCACCCAGCCTCTGACTGCTACCCACCCACCCAGCCTCTGTCTGCTACCCACCCACCCAGCCTCTGTCTGCTACCCACCCACCCAGCCTCTGTCTGCTACCCACCCAGCCAGCCTCTGTCTGCTACCCACCCAGCCAGTCTCTGTCTGCTACCCACCCAGCCAGCCTCTGTCTGCTACCCACCCACCCAGCCTCTGACTGCTGCCCACCCACTCTCTGTCTGCTACCCACCCACCCAGCCTCTGACTGCTACCCACCCAGCCTCTGTCTGCTACCCACCCACCCAGCCTCTGTCTGCTACCCACCCACCCAGCCTCTGACTGCTACCCACCCAGCCTCTGTCTGCTACCCACCCAGCCACCCAGCCTCTGTCTGCTACCCACCCGGCCAGCCTCTGTCTGCTACCCACCCACCCAGCCTCTGTCTGCTACCCCCACAGCCACCCAGCCTCTGTCTGCTACCCACCCAGCCACCCGGCCTCCCAGCCTCTGTCTGCTACCCACCCAGCCAGCCTCTGTCTGCTACCCACCCACCCAGCCACCCAGCCTCTGTCTGCTACCCACCCAGCCAGCCTCTGTCTGCTACCCACCCACCCACCCAGCCACCCAGCCTATGTCTGCTACCCACCCAGCCAGCCTATGTCTGCTACCCACCCAGCCACCCAGCCTCTGTCTGCTACCCACCCAGCCACCCAGTCTCTGTCTGCTACCCACCCACCCAGCCTCTGTCGGCTACCCACTCACCCAGCCAGCCTCTGTCTGCTACCCACCCACCCAGCCTCCCAACCACCCAGCCTCTGTCTGCTACCCACCCAGCCACACATCCTCTGTCTGCTACCCACCCACCCAGCCTCTGACTGCTACCCACCCAGCCAGCCTTTAACTGCTACCCACCCACCCAGCCTCTGACTGCTACCCACCCAGCCAGCCTCTAACTGCTACCCATCCACCCAGCCTCTAATTGCTACCCAGCCTATGACTGCTACCCACCCAGCCAGCCTCTGTCTGCTACCCACCCACCCAGCCTCTGACTGCTACCCACCCACCCAGCCTCTAACTGATACCCACCCAGCCAGCCTCTAACTGCTACCCACCCAGCAAGCCTCTAACTGCTATCCAGCCACCCAGCCTCTAACTGCTACCCACCCAGCCAGCCTCTAACTGCTATCCAGCCACCCAGCCTCTAACTGCTACCCACACAGCCAGCCTCTAACTGCTACCCACCCACCCAGCCTCTTCTACCTAGGCGAGAATCTCCTTTACCATGGATCAAACCTCCCTCCCTCCCTCCCAGATCTAGACAAATCTAGATCAATATTTATGTCAATATTATTCTATGTAAGAGTCTAAACTGGACAAGGCTGCAAACACAAGACTCAATGCAGTAATAAAGAAAGAATATAAAAAACAGGCCAGGCAGGGGGATTGAGTCACTGCTGAGGTGTTAAATAGTGTCTTTACTATGGGTCTCCCTCTCATCTCCCTCGCTGTGCTCCCTCTATGGAACCTGGTCAAAGATAGTGCACTATATAGGGAATAGGGTTAAGGAATAGGGTTCCGTTTGGGACCCAGCCCCCTATCATCAGTCCTGAGGAGCTTTGTTCTCGTTAGTAACAGAGTGTCTGACCTACTCAAGTACACCCTAACTTAAATGAGAGCACTCTTGTAAAGTGTGTATAGTTTGTATGAGAAGGGTGGATCACAGAAATAAAGATCGCTCTATGTGCGATGTTGTCTCAGGTTTCACTCAGGGCTCCCGAGTGGCACAGCGGTCTAAGGCAATGCATGTCAGAGCTAGAGGCGTCACTACAGACCCTAGTTTGATTCCAGGCTGTATCACAACCGGCCGTGATTGGGAGTACCATAGGGCGACGCACAATTGGCCCAGTGTCGTCTGGGTTAGGGTTTGGCCAGGGTAGGCCATTATTGTAAATAAGAATTTGTTCTTAACTGACTTGCCCAGTTAAATAAAGATTCAATTTAAAAAATGGTGGCCTTTCATTGGAGGGGGATGGCATTGAGGGATTTTTAGGCAAAGTCTTAGAGAGATAAGAAGACGTCAGAGCTGGTTGTCAACAGTTTTCTGGACAGTTTTCTGCGGCGCGAATGCTTCGAAATTCAAATGAACCCTCCTGTCAAACTATATTTCAATCAAACATGAAAAAAAGTCATCATGAAATGTTGGGTGCAGGAGCACGAGTAGCAGTATAGAGAGAACCACAACAAACAAAAAAGGAATGGGGGGAAAACGTCCACCCCGTTCTGAGCAGCAAACGCCCAAATAAAATTCCCAATGCCTACACTGCATAATTCATTCAAGTCATGCGGGCAGCAACTCTAAGACACTGCAGAAATAGAGATGACAAGCCTCAGGGTTCCTGCGTCCCAAATGGTACACTATTCTCTATATAGTGCACTACTTTTAGGGCCTATAGGACCCACGGGACTCTGGTAAAAAGTAGTGCACGATTAATAGGGTGCCATTTGGTACGCAACCCAGACTCTACAGCCCCGTGTGGTGGCAAGACCTCCTTCCCTACTCCTCTCATCCTCCCATCATCCCCTCATCCTCCTCCCCTCCTCCTCCCATCCTACCATCCTCCTCCCCTCCTCCCTCCTCCCATTATCCTCCTCCCCTCCCCTACTCCTCTCATCCTCCCATCATCCTCCCATCCTCCCCTCATCCTCCTCCCCTCCTACCATCCCCCCACTCACCCCTCCTCCCCTCATAACATCTTCCCCTCCTCCCCTCCCCTACTCCTCTCATCCTCCCATCATCCTCCTATCCTCCCCTCATCCTCCTCCCCTCCTACCACCCCCCTCACCCCTCCTCCCCTCATAACATCTTCCCCTCCTCCCCTCCTCCTCCCTATCCCCCCATCCTATCATCCTCCCATCCTCCTCCCCTCTTCCCATCCTCCCCTCCTCTCACCCTCCCCTCATCCTCCTTCCCTCCTCCCTTCCTCGCATCCTCTCATCCTCCTCCAAACCTCCCATCCTCCTCTCCTCCTCCCTCCTCCCATCCTCCCCTCAAACTCCCCCCCTCCTCCCCCTCCTCCCCTCTTCCCATCCTCCCATCCTCCTCCCCTCCTCCCATCCTCCCCCAAACTCCTCCCCTCATCCCCTTTCCATCCTCCTCTCCTCCTATCCTCCTCCCATCCTCCCCTCATACTCCTCACCCCTCCCATCCTCCCATCCTCTTCCCCTCCCCTCGTCCCCCTTCCATCCTCCTCTCCTCCTCTCCTCCTCCCCTCCTCCCAGCCTCCCCTCATCCTCCTCACCCCTCCCATCCTCCCTCCTCCCATCATCCTCCAAATCCTCCCATCCTCCCCTCCTCCTATCCTCACATCTCACTCCCATCCTTCTCCCCTCCTCCCATCCTCCCCTCCTCCCATCCTCCCATCCTCCTCTGGCTCAGGTTATTTTGCCTAAAATAATGTTGTTCTCCCTCGAGGACACCTGCTGGGGTTATGAAAGCATCCTGTTTTTAATGAAGTGAGGTGGCGGTTCTAAAAATAGAACGCGGGGCAGGGCTCCTCCCCTCTGCTCCCTCCTCCCTCCGCCGTTGGCCGCTTGCTGCCTGCGTTCCGTCTCAGCTGCTTCTCCCTCGGGATGTTGTTTTGAAGTCTCTGGTACATTCCTCACTTGCCTTGGCCAGCCTCATTGTGTGGTCCAAATGCCACCCTATTCCCTTTGTAGTGCACTACTTTTGACCAGAGACCTAAAGCTATTTCCCACGATAGGGAATAGGGTGGCATTTGGGACGCAAACTCACTTTTTTTGCCTCTTTCTCTCTCTATCCCCCTTTACCTCTCCCTCCTCCCTTGCCTTAAGAATGTTTGAGAAGGACACTTTGTCCCATAGCTGTGGTTAGCTGGTGTTCTGTAGCATCGTCTGGTAATGTTGAACACCAGGTACGTGAAGACAGCTGACTCAATTTAGCCTCTCTTCAGTTCCAGTTTTCCAGAATGGCTGATTCACTCAATACAGTATCTGAAGCTCTGGAGTCTGTTCACCTGCAGAGATCCCCATCTCATTCTGAATATTGGCTTTAAAACTTTGCAGAGTTCCTCCACCTTAATATAAACGGTACTGACACCCATTTCAGTCCAAGTCAAGCACTGCACATACAGTGCATTGCGAAAGTATTCGGCCCCCTTGAACTTTGCGACCTTTTGCCACATTTCAAGCTTCAAACATAAAGATATAAAACTGTATTTTTTTGTGAAGAATCAACAACAAGCGGGACACAATCATGAAGTGGAACGACATTTATTGGATATTTCAAACTTTTTTAACAAATCAAAAACTGAAAAATTGGGCGTGCAAAATTATTCAGCCCCTTTACTTTCAGTGCAGCAAACTCTCTCCAGAAGTTCAGTGAGGATCTCTGAATGATCCAATGTTGACCTAAATGACTAATGATGATAAATACAATCCACCTGTGTGTAATCAAGTCTCCGTATAAATGCACCTGCACTGTGATAGTCTCAGAGGTCCGTTAAAAGCGCAGAGAGCATCATGAAGAACAAGGAACACACCAGGCAGGTCCGAGATACTGTTGTGAAGAAGTTTAAAGCCGGATTTGGATACAAAAAGATTTCCCAAGCTTTAAACATCCCAAGGAACACTGTGCAAGCGATAATATTGAAATGGAAGGAGTATCAGACCACTGCAAATCTACCAAGACCTGGCCGCCCCTCTAAACTTTCAGCTCATACAAGGAGAAGACTGATCAGAGATGCAGCCAAGAGGCCCATGATCACTCTGGATGAACTGCAGAGATCTACAGCTGAGGTGGGAGACTCTGTCCATAGGACAACAATCAGTCGTATAATGCACAAATATGGCCTTTATGGAAGAGTGGCAAGAAGAAAGCCATTTCTTAAAGATATCCATAAAAAGTGTTGTTTAAAGTTTGCCACAAGCCACCTGGGAGACACACCAAACATGTGGAAGAAGGTGCTCTGGTCAGATGAAACCAAAATTGAACTTTTTGGCAACAATGCAAAACGTTATGTTTGGCGTAAAAGCAACACAGCTCATCACCCTGAACACACCATCCCCACTGTCAAACATGGTGGTGGCAGCATCATGGTTTGGGCCTGCTTTTCTTCAGCAGGGACAGGGAAGATGGTTAAAATTGATGGGAAGATGGATGGAGCCAAATACAGGACCATTCTGGAAGAAAACCTGATGGAGTCTGCAAAAGACCTGAGACTGGGACGGAGATTTGTCTTCCAACAAGACAATGATCCAAAACATAAAGCAAAATCTACAATGGAATGGTTCAAAAATAAACATATCCAGGTGTTAGAATGGCCAAGTCAAAGTCCAGACCTGAATCCAATCGAGAATCTGTGGAAAGAACTGAAAACTGCTGTTCACAAATGCTCTCCATCCAACCTCACTGAGCTCGAGCTGTTTTGCAAGGAGGAATGGGAAAAAATGTCATTCTCTCGATGTGCAAAACTGATAGAGACATACCCCAAGCGACTTACAGCTCTAATCGCAGCAAAAGGTGGCACTACAAAGTATTAACTTAAGGGGGCTGAATAATTTTGCACGCCCAATTTTTCAGTTTTTGATTTGTTAAAAAAGTTTGAAATATCCAATAAATGTCGTTCCACTTCATGATTGTGTCCCACTTGTTGTTGATTCTTCACAAAAAAATACAGTTTTATATATTTATGTTTGAAGCCTGAAATGTGGCAAAAGGTCGCAAAGTTCAAGGGGGCCGAATACTTTCGCAAGGCACTGTACCTGTTGCGCAAAACCCACATTTTACCCCCAAAATACCTGTTTAGACCAAACCTTATTAAGAATGTATCACTTTTTTTTTCTGCAGTGATAAATTCATGAACTTCTTTGACGAAAATATCATGATCATTAGAAAGCAAATTGTGGACTGCTCCTTAAATATGCGTATTCCTCCAAAGCTCAGTTGTCCTGAGTCTGCACAACTCTGCCAGGACCTAGAATCAAGGGAGACACTCAAGTTTTTTAATACTATATCTCTTGGCACACTATATCTCTTGGCACACTCACTGCCTTCCTGAAGACAAACAATGTATACGAAACGCTTCAGTCTGGTTTTAGACCCCATCATAGCACTGAGACTGCACTTGTGAAGGTGGTAAATTACCTTTTAATGGTGTCAGACCGAGGCTCTGCATCTGTCCTCGTGCTCCTACACCTTAGTGCTGCTTTTGATACCACCGATCACCACATTCTTTTGGAGAGATTGAAAACCCAAATTGGTCTACACGGACAAGTTCTGGCCTGGTTTAGATCTTATATGTCAGAAAGATATCAGTTTGTCTCTGTGGATGGTTTGTCCTCTGACAAACCATCCATTCGGTGTTCCTCAAGGCTCCGTTTTAGGACCACTATTGTTTTCACTACATTTTTTACTCCTTGGTGATTTCATTCGGAAACATAATGTTAACTTTCACTGCTATGCGGAAGACAAACAGCTGTGCATTTCGAAGAAACCTGGTGAAGCCCCAAAATTGCCATCCATGGAAGCCTGTATTTCTGTAAGGGGTGCGTAACTGGTGGCAGTGAAGTCAAACGCAGGAGAACATATCAAGACTGTTTCAAGGATAGCTTTTTTCCATCTACGTAACATTGCAAAAAAATCTGAACATTTCTGTCCAAAAATTATGCAGAAAAATGAATCCATGCTTTTGTCACTTCTAGGTTAGACTACTGCAATACTCTACTTTCTGGCTACCCGGATAAAGCACTAAATAAACTTCAGTTAGTGCTAAACACGGGTGCTAGAATCTTGACTAGAACCAAAAAATTGGATCATATTACTCCAGTGCTAGTCTCTCTACACTGGCTTCCTGTTATAGCTAGGGCTGATTTCAAGGTTTTACTGCTAACCTACAAAGCATTACATGGGCTTGCTCCTACCTATCTTTCCGATTTGGTCCTGCTGTATATACCTACACGTACGCTACGGTCACAAGACGCAGGCCTCCTTACTGTCCAGCTGAAGGCAGGGCTTTCTCCTATAGAGCTCCATTTTTATGGAATGGTCTGCCTACCCATGTGAGAGATGCAGACTCGGTCTCAACATTTAAGTCTTTATTGAAAACTCATCTCTTCAGTGGGTCATATGATTGAGTGTAGTCTGGCCCAGGAGTGTGAAGGTGAACGGAAAAGCACTGGAGCAACGAACCACCCTTGCTGTTTCTGCCTGGCTGGTTCCCCTCTCTCCACTGGGATTCTCTGCCTCTAACCCTATTACAGGGGCTGAGTCACTGGCTTACTGGTGCTCTTCCATGCCTTGCCTAGGAGGGGTGCATCACTTGAGTGGGTTGAGTCACTGACGTGGTCTTCCTGTGGGGGAGATCTTCTTGGGCTATACTCGGCTTTGTCTCAGGATGGTAAGTTGGTGGTTGAAGATATCCCTCTAGTGGTTTGGGGGCTGTGCTTCGGCAAATTGGGTGGGGTTATATCCTGCCTGTTTGGCCCTGTCCAGGGGTATCGTCGGACGGGGCCACAGTGTCTCCCGACCCCTCCTGTCTCAGCCTCCAATATTTATGCTGCAATAGTTTATGTGTTGGGGGCTAGGGTCAGTCTGTTATATCTGGAGTATTTCTACTGTCTTATCCAGTGTCCTGTGTGAATTTAAGTATGCTCTCTAATTCTCTCTCTTTTTCTCTCTCTTTCTTTCTTTCTTTTTTCTCTCTCTCTCTCTCTCTTTCTTTCTTTCTTTCTCTCTCTCTTTCTCTCTCTCTCTTGGAGGACCTGAGCCCTAGGACCATGCCTCAGGACTACCTGGCCTGATGACTCCTTGTTGTCGTGCTGCTCCAGTTTCAACTGTTCTGCCTGCGGCTATGGAACCCTGACCTGTTCACCGGACGTGCTACCTGTCCCAGACCTGCTGTTTTCAACTCTCTAGAGACAGCAGGAGAGGTAGAGATGCTCTGAATGATGAAAAACCAACTGACATTTACTCCTGAGGTTCTGACCTGTTGCACCCTCTACAACCACTGTGATTATTATTATTTGACCCTGCTGGTCATCTATGAACATTTGAACATCTTGGCCATGTTCTGTTATAATCTCCACCCGGCACAACCAGAAGAGGACTGGCCACCCCTCATAGCCTGGTTCCTCTCTAGGTTTCTTCCTGGGTTCTGGCCTTTCTATAGAGATTTTCCTAGCCACTGTGCTTCTACACCTGCATTGCTTGCTGTTTGGGGTTTTAGGCTGGGCTTCTGTACAGCACTTTGAGATATCAGCTGATGTAAGAAGGGCTTTATAAATACATTTGATTAATTGACTGAAGTCAACAACAGCCAAAACCTGCACTGATGGTCTGGTGTCAGATGCTTTCACCATCCACAGAGGAACACACCCCAGGGTGCGGTCTCCTCCCTTTGCTCTTCATTCTGTCTTTAGAACCCTTGGCCTGCTAACTTAGAGATCATAAAAGGATACAAGGAATTAAAATAGGTAAAGAGACTGTCAAACTAAGTCTGTGCAGATGCCATGCTGCTAACAGCACCAAATAGCCCGATGCCATGCTGCTAACAGCACCAAATAGCTCGATGCCATGCTGCTAACAGCACCAAATAGCCATATGCCATGCTGCTAACAGCACCAAATAGCCAGATGCCATGCTGCTAACAGCATCAAATAGCCCGATGCCATGCTGCTAACAGCACCAAATAGCCCGATGCCATGCTGCTAACAGCACCAAATAGCCCGATGCCATGCTGCTAACAGCACCAAATAGCCAGATGCCATGCTGCTAACAGCACCAAATAGCCCGATGCCATGCTGCTAACAGCACCAAATAGCCAGATGTTACCTCAGCATGCACTAGAAACAATTAACCATTTTAGTAAGCTGTCTGGCTATAAGATCACTTTTTTTTTATTTAACTAGGGAAGTCATTTAAGAACCAATTCTTATTTTCAATGACAGCCTAGGAACAGTGGGTTAACTGCGTTGGTCAGGGGAAGAACAACAGATTTTGACTTTGTCGGCTCAGGGATTTGATCTTACAATCTTTGAGTTATAAGTCCAACGCTCTAACCACTAGGCTTCCTGCCGCCACTTGGGACAAATCAGAGGTAATGCCTTTAAACATACACATTTACAATGATAGCATTGCCTCCCTCCCATTCAAATGTTCTCCAGAAGGAGTTAAATACCTTGAAGTAATGCTAAAACCCCAAATACATGAAGTCATCCCCTTTAACATAGCCATTCTAATTAAAAACCCCAAACACATGAAGTCATCCCCTTTAACATAGCCATTCTAATTAAAAACCCCAAACACATGAAGTCATCCCCTTTAACATAGCCATTCTAATTAAAAACCCCAAACACATGAAGTCATTCCCTTTAACATGGTCATTCTAATTAAAAACGCCAAACACATGAAGTCATCCCCTTTAACATAGCCATTCTAATTAAAAAAGATCAACGGACAACCTCGAAAGAGGTACCCACATCAGGGTAAAAAAACATCAAAAATAAATATGAACATTCTTCCACGTTTAACATATCTACTCAGGGAAATCCCTCTCTCATTTTCGGGAGAATGGTTTGTTAAGGAAGTTCCTGTGGAGAGAGAAACTCCCTCGATTCAGCCGCTTAAAATGATCAATGGACAGAAATAGAGGTATCCTGGGCCTGCCTGATATTCAGAAATACTATTTGACATTTAATGCAAGGTACCCTCTTAAATGGGCTAATAACAATGATCCCACTCCTTGGGTGATCATAGAACAAGAGGTATTAGACATGAACCAATGTTCCTTGTCTCTTCGGGCCTTGTGGTACAATCCAAAATACTGGGAGTGTAACAGGTTTGTTCTTCCTCCTCTGAGGAGGAGGAGTAGTAGGAAGGATCGGAGGACCAAAATGCAGCGTGGTAGGTATCCATAATGTAATTTAATGGAAAAATTAATACAAAATGACAAAAAAGACCGAGAGAATCAAAACAGAAAACCGAAACAGTCCCAAATGGTGCAAACACTGAAACGGAAAAATAATCACCCACAACTCAAAGGTGAAACCAGGCTGCCTAAGTAAGGTTCTCAATCAGGGACAACGATTGACAGCTGCCTCTGATTGAGAACCATACCAGGCCAAACACAGAAATCCCAAATTATAGAAAAAAGAACATAGACTGCCCACCCCAACTCACGCCCTGACCATACTAAAACAAAGACAAAACAAAGGAACTAAGGTCAGAACGTGACAGGGAGGGGATAAAAGAAATGGCATAATATTTTCCTGTGAGATTGCTTCCATTTGATATAAAACTCTGAGCTGGAATGCAATCATCCCGTGCCCCTCTAAAGGAAACCTTCAGTAAATAGAGAATGGGAAGCTAAAGGAAAAGTTTAGTAAACAGAGAATGGAAGCTAAAGGAAACCTTTAGTAAATAGAGAATGGGAAGCTAAAGGAAAAGTTTAGTAAATAGAGAATGGGAAGCTAAAGGAAACCTTTAGTAAATAGAGAATGGAAGCTAAAGGAAACCTTTAGTAAATAGAGAATGGAAGCTAAAGGAAACCTTTAGTAAATATAGAATGGAAACTAAAGGAAACATTTAGTAAATAGAGAATGGAAGCTAAAGGAAACCTTTAGTAAATAGAGAATGGGAAGCTAAAGGAAAAGTTTAGTAAATAGAGAATGGAAGCTAAAGGAAAAGTTTAGTAAATAGAGAATGGGAAGCTAAAGGAAACCTTTAGTAAATAGAGAATGGGAAGCTAAATTAAACTTTAGTAAATAGAGAATGGAAGCTAAAGGAAGCCTTTAGTTAATAGAGAATGGGAAGCTAAAGGAAGCCTTTAGTAAATAGAGAATGGAAGCTAAAGGAAAAGTTTAGTAAATAGAGAATGGAAGCTAAAGGAAACCTTTCGTAAATAGAGAATGGAAGCTAAAGGAAACCTTTAGTAAATAGAGAATGGAAGCTAAAGGAAAAGTTTAGTAAATAGAGAATGGGAAGCTAAAGGAAACCTTTCGTAAATAGAGAATGGAAGCTAAGGGAAACTTTTCGTAAATAACGAATGGGAAGCTGAAGGTATTTCCATGGACTCTGATTTGCATGCGTAAGTCAACTTGATGAAACATGGGAAAATATCTGAAAGACATGTACAAAGTGTCCAATTCTGTTCAGAATAAATGAATCCATTTAACATTTCTGCATAGATGACATCTAAACTCCTAGGCTGGGCCTGTATTTTTCTGTATTTTCAGTATATGGCTATTTATATGCATGTACGTGTGCACTACTAGTTGGGCCAGTAACCGAAAGGTTGCTGGATCGAATCCCCGAGCTGTCGAGGTAAAAATCTGTCGTTCTGCCCCCGAGCAGAGCAGTTAACCCACTGTTCCCCGGGTACCGATGTGTATTAAAAGTAATGCCCTTCCTTCACCATCCCATAATGTTAACACTATCTGATGGTTTATGAGAATGGATGAACTGCTTTTGTGTTCGTAAGTGACACATCTATTGAATTTATTCAATAGGTTAACTATAGAGCTGAAAAAAATTATATCAAAATATTATAAAATAAACATAATACTTTTTTTTTTTCAGTATCAGTGAGGTTCTCTGCTGTTTCAATCAAGGTGAAGCTTTAAGGGATGTATTTTTGGGGTTCCGCTTTTCAAAGAGAGATTCCTCTGTAGTGGGGAATAGAGTGTTGAGGTACTGTCCGTTCCAGAACATCGGTCTGTCCTTCCACACAGCCAGCCGTGTCACAGGGTTCTGGAATGACTGAAAGACAGGGGTTCCAGTCTGCACCACAGACATTCCACGCAGAGATCGTCCCTAAAACACACACACATACATCACACGCACACGGACACACACGCACACACACATCACACACATACACACATCACACACACACACTTGCACATATCCAACAACCCGGACAACAAAACCTTCTCTGTGTTTCTCGTACACACACACGCACACGTAGTCATGCATGAGTGCACACGCACACTTGTTTCCTCATCCCATCCACACCTGTCCAGCAGTCAGACCCAAAAGTCAGCCGGTAATGGCCCTTTATCCTCAGTGGAAGCCAAGCCAGTAAACCATGTTCAGGTTCATGTCCAGCCTCCAGTCCTTCCCCTTGGTTGAGGTGAACCAGGATGAGCCAAACACATGTTGGCTTTCCTTGTTCTGTGAAACGTTCCAATCCCTTCCTCTGCTGTCCCCACATTCCCGTTTGGATGGACAGACGATTCCAGTAAACTTGTGTTTCGTCAGCTGTGTTTCGTCCGGCCACTTTGGAGAAACACAAATCAGTGAATACCCAGACTGTCACCTGACCACAAAACAAACGGCTTAGCTGACTCATTAGTTCCTCTGTCATCCTGCTTTCTGACGGACTGCTCTGTATGTAGCCCTTCAAAAACAAACTGTCAAATCTGAAGCATATGTAAGCCTGTGTTACTTTGTGTTACTGTGTTACTTTGTCATGCTGGTAATATCAACTCCACTATGATATACACATGGTTACACATCATCTTGTGGTATATATCAAACAGGATATGCTATGTATGAAGATATATGCTTGGGATGAATGACCTTTTTAAAGTGATTATTATTGGACCTTTATTTAACTGGACAAGTCAGTTTAAGAACAAATTCTTATTTACAATGACGGTCTACCAGGGAACAGTGGGGTTAACTGCCTTGTTCAGGGGAACAGTGGGGTTAACTGCCTTGTTCAGGGGAACAGTGGGTTAACTGCCTTGTTCAGGGGCATAAGGACAGATTTTTACTTTATCAGCTCGGTGATTCTTTATACTTTTGTATGAACTATAGTACATTCCTGATAAACTGTCTGTTCTTTTCTAAAGATCATATCTGTTACTGTTGTTCCACGCCTCCCTTTCACAGCCCACGTTGTCTAAGTGGTGGAGGGGGAGGCCCTGCTAAGCTTTTATTTCTAAAAGATATCTGTGAATTATGGAGGTTGACATTCATGTTCTATTCCTGTGGGGGAACCCCACCAAAGATCTGGGGTGGTCCCGTTCATTTCAGGCCCGTGCAGAGACACGCGATATGATGTAAGCCATAGCACTGTGAATGGCTGTGGTTGGAGTTCTGGAACCTTTGGAGTCTACCCTCCCCCCCCCTCACTCTCTCTCTCTCTCTCTCTCTCCCTCCCTCCCTCCCTCCCTCCCTCCCTCCCTCCCTCCCTCCCTCCCTCACGCCATCCCTCCCTCCCTCCCTCACTCCATCCCTCCCTCACTCCATCCCTCACTCTCTCTCTCTCTCTCCCTCCCTCCCTCCCTCCCTCCCTCCCTCCCTCCCTCCCTCCCTCCCTCCCTCCCTCCCTCCCTCACTCACTCACTCACTCACTCCCTCACTCCCTAGCTTAATAAATTAGGTTTGCCTCTACTGTATCTATACACTAACTCATGGCTGTGGAAAGACCAGGGATGAATTGATTCATTGGACATTCTCGATTCTTCATGAGAGGAAATGGATAACTGCTCATTTTTTAGGGCGTTGTCAACTTGGATAAGTGCAGAAAAGCAAAGGAGAAGGAACATAACTCATAACGAGAAACTCAACCTGAGATTGATTTAGCTCTAATGGCAATCAGATTAGGAGGGACTCAGCCTGAGATTAAATTGGCTCGTCCCGCTTTGGGTTGCGTGGAGTGAATGAGCTCCACCCTGAGGTTGGAATGTTGCTCTTATCTCCACGTTCCAATTTTCCCCCTTTAATCCCAGATGAGTTTGGGAAGCATCGGCTGACTCAGTGTTTCTTTGAGCCTTGCATTTATGGTACCTATTTGCTGCTTTGGTGGTGAAGGAGAAGGAAGATGAGGAGGAGGAGGAGGTGGTGGTGGAGGAGGAGGAGGAGCAGAACAGAGGAGATGCTGGCGAGGATTGTTGAGTGAGTCAGAACAGAGAAGATGCTAAAGATGATTGGTGAGTCAGTCAGAACAAAGGATATGCTAAAGCGGATTGGTGAGTCAGTCAGAACAGAGGAGATGATTGGTGAGCCAGTCAGAACTGCAGTGAGGCTGCCAGCTGCAGCTCGTTAAGGAGTTAAAGTGTGAAGGTGGCCGTAAACTGCAGTCTGAGACATCCAAGCGGTGTTCATGTCAAAAGAGAGATTGGGTGTGCATCCCAAAAGCCTCCCCCCTATTTCCCATTAAGTGCACTACTTTTGACCAGAGCCCCCTAGGGTCAGGTCCTAAGTAGTGTATTATATAGTAGTGTATTATATAGTAGTAGTGTATTATATAGTAGTGTATTATATAGTAGTGTATTATATAGTAGTGCATTATATAGTAGTGTATTATATAGTAGTGTATTATATAGTAGTGTATTATATAGTATAGTATTATATAGTAGTGTATTATATAGTAGTGCATTATATAGTAGTGTATTATATAGTATAGTATTATATAGTAGTGTACTATATAGTAGTGCATTATATAGTAGTGTATTATATAGTATAGTATTATATAGTAGTGTATTATATAGTAGAGTATTATATAGTAGTGTATTATATAGTAGAGTATTATATACTAGTGCATTATATAGTAGTGTATTATATTGTAGTGTACTGTATAGTAGAGTATTATATACTAGTGTATTATATAGTAGTGTATTATATAGTAGTGCATTATATAGTAGTGTATTATATAGTATAGTATTATATATTAGTGTATTATATAGTAGTGTATTATATAGTAGTGCATTATATAGTAGTGCATTATATAGTAGTGTATTATATAGTAGTGCATTATATAGTAGTGTATTATATACTAGTGCATTATATAGTAGTGTACTATATAGTAGTGCATTATATAGTAGTGTATTATATAGTATAGTATTATATAGTAGTGTATTATATAGTATAGTATTATATAATAGTGTATTATACAGTAGTGTGTTATACAGTAGTGTATTATATAGTAGTGTATTATATAGTATAGTATTATATAGTAGTGTATTATATAGTATAGTATTATATAGTAGTGTATTATACAGTAGTGTATTATACAGTAGTGTACTATATAGTAGTGTATTATTCAGTAGTGTATTATACAGTAGTGTACTATATAGTAGTGTATTATATAGTAGTGCATTATATAGTAGTGTATTATACAGTAGTGTACTATATAGTAGTGTATTATATAGTAGTGCATTATATAGTAGTGTATTATATAGTGAACAGGGTACCATGTGGGATGGACCCATTGTACGATAGTCTCACATCAGGCCAATAGAGCCAGGATGAGAGGAGTCACTGTGGGGAATAAAGTAGAGACGGATGGTGCTTGAACTCTACATGAACTTATCTTACTTCACGGCCATAAAGGAAACATGTATTGTGCTGTGGACTAGAGGGAAACATTACAAAAGCAATACAACGACAGACCTAAAAGACAATAAGATACCCCCTGTGTAGAGTTACTCACTGACTGGTATTTCCTATAGGTTTAATAAGAGACAAAAGGAAGCCCCCTGAGCAGAGTTTTGTACTCACTGACTGGTATTTCCTATAGGTTTAATAAGAGACAAAAGGAAGCCCCCTGAGTAGAGTTCTGTACTCACTGACCCGTATTTCCTATAGGTTTAATAAGAGACAAAAGGAAGCCCCCTGAGCAGAGTTCTGTACTCACTGACCCGTATTTCCTATAGGTTTAACGGCTTGCAGTGAAAACCTATATTACTGTCCAGTGGAATTAGATCTGTTGCTTGTGAATATTGGTTTAGATCAGATATGATCAAAGAGAATGCATGGACTCTGGTCTAAAGTAGTGCTCTATATAGGGAATAGGGCTCTGGTCTAAAGTAGTGCTCTATATAGGGAATAGGGCTCCATTTAGGATACACCCATGTCTGGAGGACAGTGGATGATGTAGCTGCCCAGTAGCAGTGAATGTTTCACATGTAGTAGAACCATGCAGTGGTCATTCTGCAGCCGGCCGGCGCCACGAACAGCTACTGGTCCTGCTGCTGCAAATCAGTGAGTTGAATCACCTGAGGAGAGGAGATACATAAACTGCTTTTTTCCACTTGTCCCGCCCTGCCCTGGTAACAAAAAACACATAGGTTTTGTGAATGTATCTTACATAAGGAGACTGGCAGCCCCACACAGACTAAAGCCCATCAAAGAGCCAAAGGGCATAACCAGAAGCAGCTCCCCATTGGGTCTGGGGCTCCCGAGTGGCGCAGCAGTCTCAGGCACTGCATTTCAGTGCTCGAGGCGTCATTACAGACACCCTGGTTTGATTCCGGGCTGTATCACAACTAGCCATGAGTGGGAGTCCCATAGGGCAGCGCACAACTGGCCCAGCGTCGTCTGGGTTTGGCTGGTGTCCGGGTTTGGCCGTTGTCCGGGTTTGGCCGGTGTCCGGGTTTGGCCGGTGTAGGCCGTCATTGTATATTATAATTAGTTCTTAACTGACTTGTCTCGTTAAATAAAGGAGAAATAAAGGTTAAACAAAACAAATAATAACACAAATCTGGACCTGGAAGTCAGTTCCACTGCTGATTTACATTCTTCCTCTCTAATATAGGACTGATTTAGACCTGGGACACCAGGTGGTGCAGTTCATTATCAGGTAGAACAGAAGAACCAGCAGTCCTCCAGACCTCCAGGCTCAGAGTTGAATAGACCTGCCTTAGACAGACCCAATGGGCACAGCTCACCATAGGGCCTGGGTGTGTGTGAGGGAGCCAGGACCACGGGCCAGCCAGGACCACGGTTCAGCCAGGACCACGGGCCAGCCAGGACCACGGTTCAGCCAGGACCACGGTTCAGCCAGGAACCCCAGGACCTGATAGAACCCACGCACGCACACACAAACACACACCTCCTTCCTTCCTTGCCCCCCCACACACACACACACACACACACACTAAAAGCCCCCCAAGACACCTGTTAAGCCAGCCCAGGCAGAAAACAAGTTGTATATGCATGTTAGGATAAATATGCTGAAATTAGTGGCGGTTGGAGGATTGGATGCGCTAACAGTCTGATCCAACTGGCCATGTGATCTGACCCGTACAGGAGGATAGCATAACACAGCAGGGAGGCAGGATGTAGGAGGCAGGAAGTAGGAAGTAGGAGGCAGGAAGTAGGATGTAGGAGGCAGGAAGTAGGAAGTAGGAGGCAGGAAGTAGGATGTAGGAGGCAGGAAGTAGGAAGTAGGATGTAGGAGGCAGGAAGTAGGAAGTAGGATGTAGGAGGCAGGAAGTAGGAAGTAGGATGTAGGAGGCTGGAGGGAGAGGGAAGGAGGCAGGAAGTAGGATGTAGGAGGCAGGAAGTAGGAAGTAGGATGTAGGAGGCAGGAAGTAGGAAGCAGGAAGTAGGAGGCAGGAAGTATGACGTAGGAGGCAGGAAGTAGGAGGCTGGAGGCAGAGGGAAGGAGTCCGGAAGTAGGACGTAGGAGGCAGGAAGTAGGAGGCAGAAAGTAGGAAGTATGACGTAGGAGGCAGGAAGTAGGAAGTATGACGTAGGAGGCAGGAAGTAGGAAGCAGGAAGTAGGAGGCAGGAAGTAGGAAGTATGACGTAGGAGGCAGGAAGTAGGGTATTTATTGGTGATCACAACGTGTGTTACTGGACACAGGTCTTCACTCCTTTTATTGTCTTGTTTTTTTTGTTGTTTCTTGTTGAGTTAAAGGAAAAGGTCAGACTTACGTTACCGGTTTACGGTATTAAAGAAGGAGGAGAGGAGGGGCCAGGGGAGGGCACCTGATCCTCATCTACTCACTGTCGAGTGTCTAGCCAGAATGGCACAGTGGGGCTCAGTTAGTAGAGCATGACGCTTGCAAAGGGTTGTGGGTTCAATTCAATTTATGCACTCACTACTGTTAGTTGGTCTGGATAAGAGTGTCTGCTTAACGACAGCAATGTAAGTGTGTGTGTCAGTATGTACAAGTGTGTATGGGTTAGACCCTGAGTTAGTCTAGACAACATAACCTGACCAGGAGAATCTCCTGGCCCTAGATGTACGAGCAATGTAAACAACCCAAACAGCAGTTACCATCGTTTGGCACAGCACGATTGATTTATTACTCTGTTTATATCCAGGCTTTGTTGAGAAGACTGACAGATCAACTGTTCCCAGTGTGGTTTAGGTTAAAGGGGAAATCTGCGTTTTGGTACATATATATTTTTGGACTTTCAAGTTGATAATATATACCTGTTAATTGTGAACTGTGAATTGTGAAGATTCCCCTTTTTAAACCTCTGTGTTGAAGGAGGACAGTAGGTGACTCTGAAACTCTGTACGCTCTATGGCCAAGTAAACACATTGTCCAATTACAGACTTTCCCTGCAGCACAGGTGGTAGCCATTAAGTGTAGCCTGTAGCCACTAGCTGTCGCTGAATGAGAACAAGTTCAAACCACAATTCAAAGTTATGGCAGCTGACCTAAACTCTATTAGCGGTTCACCTTTGATTGTTGTTTGACGGTTTTTATTTTTTTTATTCGAGAAGCACAGGACTTTCTAAATATAGCTGTTGTTGGGGCCGGCTGGTTCGTTAATAACACGCACAGTTTTTTTTTTTTTTTGAGAAGCCCAGGACTTTCTAAATGTAGCTGTTGTTGGGGCCGGCTGGTTCTTTAATAACACCAGTGACGCATCTGCACGGTGACTGTCTGTCTATCTGTCTGTCTCCAAGCAAAATCTAGGAGTCACACACAGCTGATGTGCTCTGTCTCTCTGTCTCTCTCTGTCTCTCTCTCTCTGTCTCTCTCTCTCTCTCTCTCTGAAAACCTGCAGCTGTATAAATGGATTACAGAGTTAGTGTGTGTGTGTGTGTACGTGTGTGTGTTTGTGTTTGCAGTGGGAAAAGGGCAACCAGTAAGTCAGGAAC
>NC_092164.1:64831845-64874345 GCF_045791955.1 Oncorhynchus clarkii lewisi
ACTGACTCTGACCTTACATGATAAGGCACATTTATGAAATATGAACTCATGGAGAGAGGGAAGGGTAGATAGATGGAGGGAAGGGAGAGGGAGGATGGAAGAAAGGGAGAGAGAGAGAGAGAGAGAGAGAGAGAGAAGAGGGAAGGGTAGATAGATGGAGGGAAGGGAGAGGGAGGATGAGAGAGAGAGAGAGAGAGAGAGAGAGAGAGAGAGAGAGAGAGAGAGAGAGAGAGAGAGAGAGAGAGAGAGAGAGAGAGAGAGAGAGAGAGAGAGAGAGAGAGAGAGAGAGAGAGAGAGAGAGAGAGAGAGAGAGAGAGAGATATATATATATGATGGAATCACCACCATGTGCTACTGCAGCTATTCTCTTTCAGCTTAGGTACTTAATCTAAATTGCTCCTCTTACAAAAATGGTCTCCAGAATTGCTAATCAGCTTTGCAGCAAAACGTCAGTTAAATGTATTGGGCACTAAGGTGTACAGCGCTCAAAACTCCCCAGAACACTATCATGTGTATGCTTGTTTTCTTTGACAGTACAATTAGTATTAATTTACATTCTGGTCTGATTTGAACATGTACACGTGGCTCTACTGTTCTTAAGGTTAATAACATAAATGGGTCAAACAAAACCCGGTAATACCAGCATACCGTTGCATAAGCACTACAAGAAACAATTACCCACAAGGACATGGGGGGGAACAGAGGGTTAAATACGCAACGTGGAATTGATGGAATTGGAACCAGGTGTGATGGAAGACAAGACAAAAACAATGGAAAATGAAAAGTGGATCGGCGATGGCTCGAAGATCGGTGACGTTGACCGCCCGAACAAGGAGAGGGACCAACTTCGGCGGAAGTCGTAACATTAAGAGAAGAGGAGACGGTTATTAAGAGAAGAGCAGAAGGTTATTAAGAGAAGAATGATATTAAGAGAAGAGGAGGGGGTTATGAAGAGAAGAGGAGGGGTTATGAAGAGAAGAGGAGGGGTTATGAAGAGAAGAGGAGACGGTTATTAAGAGAAGAGGAGGTTATGAAGAGAAGAGGAGGTTATGAAGAGAAGAGGAGGGGTTATGAAGAGAAGGAGAAGGTTATGAAGAGAAGAGAAGGGGGTTATTAAGAGAAGAGGAGGGGGTTATGAAGAGAAGGAGAAGGTTATGAAGAGAAGGAGAAGGTTATGAAGAGAAGAGGAGGGGGTTATTAAGAGAAGAGGAGGCGGTTATGAAGAGAAGGAGAAGGTTATGAAGAGAAGAGGAGAAGGAATGACTATGGGTAGTAGGAGGGCAAGACATACAGCTTTCTAACAAGAAGCATCCGGCAGAAATGGAAAGATGGAGAGATGGGAAAACATATTGAGGGACACAGACAGAGAGATAGAGATCAAGCAGACAGAGAGATAGAGATCGTGCAGACAGAGTGATGGAGATCATGCAGACAGAGATAGAGATCAAGCAGGCAGAGATAGAGATCAAGCAGACAGAGAGATAGAGATCAAGCAGACAGAGAAATCCAGATCAAGCAGACAGAGAGATAGAGATCAAGCAGAAAAAGAGATAAAAAGAGATATGGTAGAAAGAGATATGGTAGAAATAGATATGGTAGAAAGAGATATGGTAGAAATAGATATGGTAGAAAGATATATGGTAGAAAGAGATATGGTAGAAAGTGATATGGTAGAAAGTGATATGGTAGAAAGAGATGGTAGAAAGAGATATGGTAGAAAGAGATATGGTAGAAAGTGATATGGTAGAAAGAGATATGGTAGAAAGAGATATGGTAGAAAGAGATATGGTAAAAATAGATATGGTAGAAAGAGATATGGTAGAAAGAGATATGGTAGAAATAGATATGGTAGAAAGTGATATGGTAGAAAGTGATATGGTAGAAAGAGATATGGTGGAAAGAGATATGGTAGAAATAGATATGGTAGAAAGAGATATGGTAGAAAGTGATATGGTAGAAAGTGATATGGTGGAAAGAGATATGGTAAAAATAGATATGGTAGAAAGAGATATGGTAGAAAGAGATATGGTAGAAAGTGATATGGTAGAAAGTGATATGGTAGAAATAGATATGGTAGAAAGTGATATGGTAGAAAGAGATATGGTAGAAAGTGATATGGCAGAAAGTGATATGGCAGAAAGAGATATGGTAGAAAGTGATATGGTAGAAAGAGATATGGTAGAACGAGATATGGTAGAAAGAGATATGGTAGAAAGAGATATGGTAGAAAGTGATATGGTAGAAAGAGATATGGTAGAAAGAGATATGGTAGAAAGAGATATGGTAGAAAGAGATATGGTAGAAATAGATATGGTAGAAATAGATATGGTAGAAAGTGATATGGTAGAAAGAGATATGATAGAAAGTGATATGATAGAAAGAGATATGGTAGAAAGTGATATGGTAGAAAGTGATATGGTAGAAATGGATATGGTAGAAAGAGATATGGTAGAAAGAGATATGGTAGAAATAGATATGGTAGAAAGTGATATGGTAGAAAGTGATATGGTAGAAAGAAATATGGTAGAAAGTGATATGATAGAAAGAGATATGGTAGAAAGAGATATGGTGGAAATAGATATGGTAGAAAGTGATATGGTAGAAAGTGATATGGTGGAAAGAGATATGGTAAAAATAGATATGGTAGAAAGAGATATGGTAGAAAGAGATATGGTAGAAAGTGATATGGTAGAAAGTGATATGGTAGAAAGAGATATGGTAGAAAGTGATATGGTAGAAAGAGATATGGTAGAAAGTGATATGGTAGAAAGTGATATGGCAGAAAGTGATATGGCAGAAAGAGATATGGTAGAAAGTGATATGGTAGAAAGAGATATGGTAGAACGAGATATGGTAGAAAGAGATATGGTAGAAAGAGATATGGTAGAAAGTGATATGGTAGAAAGAGATATGGTAGAAAGAGATATGGTAGAAAGAGATATGGTAGAAATAGATATGGTAGAAATAGATATGGTAGAAAGTGATATGGTAGAAAGAGATATGGTAGAAAGTGATATGATAGAAAGAGATATGGTAGAAAGTGATATGGTAGAAAGTGATATGGTTGAAAGTGATATGGTAGAAATGGATATGGTAGAAAGAGATATGGTAGAAAGAGATATGGTAGAAATAGATATGGTAGAAAGTGATATGGTAGAAAGTGATATGGTAGAAAGAGATATGATAGAAAGAGATATGGTAGAAAGAGATTTGGTAGAAAGTGATATGGTATAAAGTGATATGGTAGAAAGAGATATGGTAGAAAGAGATATGGTAGAAAGAGATATGGTAGAAAGTGATATGGTAGAAAGAGATATGGTAGAAAGAGATATGGTAGAAATAGATATGGTAGAAATAGATATGGTAGAAAGTGATATGGTAGAAAGAGATATGATAGAAAGAGATATGGTAGAAAGTGATATGGTAGAAAGTGATATGGTAGAAATGGATATGGTAGAAAGAGATATGGTAGAAAGAGATATGGTAGAAATAGATATGGTAGAAAGTGATATGGTAGAAAGAGATATGGTAGAAAGTGATATGATAGAAAGAGATATGGTAGAAAGAGATATGGTAGAAAGTGATATGGTATAAAGTGATATGGTAGAAAGAGATATGGTAGAAAGAGATATGGTAGAAAGAGATATGGTAGAACGAGATATGGTAGAAAGAGATATGGTAGAAAGAGATATGGTAGAAAGTGATATGGTAGAAAGAGATATGGTAGAAAGAGATATGGTAGAAAGAGATATGGTAGAAATAGATATGGTAGAAATAGATATGGTAGAAAGTGATATGGTAGAAAGAGATATGGTAGAAAGTGATATGGTAGAAAGTGATATGGTAGAAAGTGATATGGTAGAACGAGATATGGTAGAAAGAGATATGGTAGAAAGAGATATGGTAGAAAGTGATATGGTAGAAAGAGATATGGTAGAAAGAGATATGGTAGAAATAGATATGGTAGAAATAGATATGGTAGAAAGTGATATGGTAGAAAGAGATATGATAGAAAGAGATATGGTAGAAAGTGATATGGTAGAAAGTGATATGGTAGAAATGGATATGGTAGAAAGAGATATGGTAGAAAGAGATATGGTAGAAATAGATATGGTAGAAAGTGATATGGTAGAAAGAGATATGGTAGAAAGTGATATGATAGAAAGAGATATGGTAGAAAGAGATTTGGTAGAAAGTGATATGGTATAAAGTGATATGGTAGAAAGAGATATGGTAGAAAGAGATATGGTAGAACGAGATATGGTAGAAAGAGATATGGTAGAAAGAGATATGGTAGAAAGTGATATGGTAGAAAGAGATATGGTAGAAAGAGATATGGTAGAAAGAGATATGGTAGAAATAGATATGGTAGAAATAGATATGGTAGAAAGTGATATGGTAGAAAGAGATATGGTAGAAAGTGATATGATAGAAAGAGATATGGTAGAAAGTGATATGGTAGAAAGTGATATGGTTGAAAGTGATATGGTAGAAATGGATATGGTAGAAAGAGATATGGTAGAAAGAGATATGGTAGAAATAGATATGGTAGAAAGTGATATGGTAGAAAGTGATATGGTAGAAAGAGATATGATAGAAAGAGATATGGTAGAAAGAGATTTGGTAGAAAGTGATATGGTATAACGTGATATGGTAGAAAGAGATATGGTAGAAAGAGATATGGTAGAAAGAGATATGGTAGAAAGAGATATGGTAGAAAGTGATATGGTAGAAAGAGATATGGTATAAAGAGATATGGTAGAAATAGATATGGTAGAAATAGATATGGTAGAAAGTGATATGGTAGAAAGAGATATGATAGAAAGAGATATGGTAGAAAGTGATATGGTAGAAAGTGATATGGTAGAAATGGATATGGTAGAAAGAGATATGGTAGAAAGAGATATGGTAGAAATAGATATGGTAGAAAGTGATATGGTAGAAAGAGATATGGTAGAAAGTGATATGATAGAAAGAGATATGGTAGAAAGAGATTTGGTAGAAAGTGATATGGTATAAAGTGATATGGTAGAAAGAGATATGGTAGAAAGAGATATGGTAGAAAGAGATATGGTAGAAAGTGATATGGTAGAAAGTGATATGGTAGAAAGAGATATGGTAGAAAGAGATATGGTAGAAAGTGATATGGTAGAAAGAGATATGGTAGAAAGAGATATGGTAGAAAGAGATATGGTAGAAAGTGATATGGTAGAAATAGATATGGTAGAAAGTGATATGGTAGAAAGAGATATGGTAGAAAGAGATATGGTATCATGCTGCAAAGGAAGATTGAAGGAAAGTGCTGTAAAGCATCTTGGCTGGCTTCTAGACAAATGGAGAGAGAGCGATGAAGAAAGTAAGAGAGAGGAACAAAGGAACAAGAAACATGAATGTGTTAATACATTATTACACACACTCAACACACTGCGATTGGTATTGGTGTGACTGGAAGATGGAAGGGAAATGAGAGCTACAGTATATGAATATGACAGAGGACAAGAAGGCTAGATCTGAAGGAGAGAGGGAGAGGGAGAGAGAGAGAGAGAGAGGAGAGTGATAATAAATGGTGAAGTGCAGAGGAATGAGAGAATCCATGGTCTACTTTGATAATGACTTGACATTTGTAATTAAAATATTTGCATCTAGCTAGAAGAGCGTAGATAGGCAGCACAGTAGTGGAGAGGTCTGAATGAGAGCGAGAACAGGAAGAAATACGGAGTGTAGTGTGTAGTTGTCTGAGGGAAGAAAGGGGGAGAAAGTAGAGATAAATGAAAGGCTCAGTTAAGGGATTGCAAATTCAAAGTGGTTTATGAAATGGAGAGGGATCGAGCAGAACAACCCCCTCCCTCCCTCCCTCCCTCCCTCCCTCCCTCCCTCCCTCCCTCCCTCCCTCCCTCCAGCTCCTCTCTCTCTCTCTCTCTCTCTCTCTCTTCCCCTCCTTCTCTCTGTGCTCTGTAAACCTGGAACACTGTATTATCCCACACTCTCTGCTGCAGTCAACGAAAAATAAATTATGCTCGGGAACCTGTTTGCTTTAACATTTACCCTGCTGCTTGCTACCACGACTGTTTGTGTTGTTGTTTTAACTGCTGAAGGGTAGCCGGGTTAGACTCTCGTCATCTGCTTACCTGTCGTTTACAATTCCGGCATGCAGATCCAGCGTCACGTACATCGTTAATAGACAGGAGAGGGAGAGAGGATCTGGTAGGAATAGACGAATGTGACATGTTTATGTTTTGCCGCGGTCAATCCTACACTACGTGTACACAACCTAACGTGCGCACTAATTATATCATAGCGCAATATCTTTCGGGGAGAGCAGTGAGTATGTAGGAATTGGATAGGGCAAGGACAGACGAATATTTAAAAGGACCACTGTTGAACAGTATAGGTTTCCATCGGATTTATTGCTATTTCTCTCTAAGTTATTTCACCATCTATACATTTTTTCCCCAGAGACTTTATGTTATTGGAATATTTGCAACAGCGCTAAGTCACTCGTTTTATTTCAGTACCCTGGACAGCGCTAAGTCACTCGTTTTATTTCAGTACCCTGGACAGCGCTATACTGAACCAAAGTATGGTCGGAGCCGAGGACAAACTACAAATCATTCTCTTATGCAACGTTTTCTTACCTGTTATTGATATCGAGAGAGCAAGTGGAATTAAGAGACGTCTGACCTACGTGTGCTGTTAATTGACATGTGTTTCTGTTAATTTTTACATAACTTTCACCCGGTCAGCTATTGATTGCGCTAAATGTGTAACTGCAAGAGGATACCCGTCTACCTGCAAATTATATCCAACCGACTTGATTTATAGTTTAGGTGACTATGGATTTGTCTCGTTAATATTATGATTTGTCTCATAATATTGTCCCGAGACCAACACGTGTTGAGTGTAGACAGAGGAAGAATCATTTAGAGGCAGAAAAACAGCATTTTGTGTAGGTTGCTCAGACTTAACAGTTCCATTTATTTACAGACCAAAACCAAAGTTACCCTTCAGCAGAACTAGTGTTGAGATAGATTGGCTATTTAATGAGGGATATAAATAGTTTATTTTGTCTTGACAAAACACAACTTTCAAGAGTTCTTGACACAGCTACAGCAGAACAATATCAGAGGAGAATTAGTCACCAAGACAATTCTCAAACATAAGCAGCATACATCTTTCAAACCAAGTTTCTGAGACTCTAAAACTTCCAACATGGCGGTGTCCTGTCAAAGTCTACCCGAGGTTCGACGCTCCATCATCGGCCAGACACTGATCTTTGCCTCGCTGACTTTACTCCTCTCTTGGTCCTGCCCGGCTCTAGGCAAGAAGAAGCTCTACATCGGTGCCCTCTTCCCGATGAGCGGAGGCTGGCCCGGGGGCCAAGCATGCCTCCCTTCCGCTCAGATGGCCCTCGACTTGGTGAACAAGAGAACGGATATACTGCCGGAGTACGAGCTGGAACTGATCCACTATGATAGCATGGTGAGTAGCCTAGCCCGATACACTAAATAGCATGGTGAGTAGCCTAGCCTAGCCTAATACACTAAATAGCATGGTGAGTAGCCTAGCCTGATACACTAAATAGCATGGTGAGTAGCCTAGCCTGATACACTAAATAGCATGGTGAGTAGCCTAGCCTGATACACTAAATAGCATGGTGAGTAGCCTAGCCTAGCCTGATACACTAAATATCATGATGAGTAGCTTAGCCTAGCCTGATACACTAAATAGCATGATGAGTAGCCTAGCCTGATACACGAAATAGCATGGTGACTAGCCTAGCCTGATACACTAAATAGCATGATGAGTAGCCTAGCCCGATACACTAAATAGCATGGTGAGTAGCCTAGCCTAGCCTAATACACTAAATAGCATGGTGAGTAGCCTAGCCTGATACACTAAATAGCATGGTGAGTAGCCTAGCCTAGCCTGATACACGAAATAGCATGGTGAGTAGCCTAGCCTGATACACTAAATAGCATGATGAGTAGCTTAGCCTGATACACTAAATAGCATGGTGAGTAGCCTAGCCTAGCCTGATACACTAAATATCATGGTGAGTAGCCTAGCCTAGCCTGATACACTAAATAGTATGGTGAGTAGCCTAGCCTGATACATTAAATAGCATGGTGAGTAGCCTAGCCAAGCCTGATGCACTAAATAGCATGATGAGTAACCTAGCAGGCTAGGCTAAGTAGCATGGTGAGTAGCCTAGCCTGATACACTAAATAGCATGGTGAGTAGCCTAGCCTGATACACTAAATAGCATGGTGAGTAGCCTAGCCTAGCCTGATACACTAAATAGCATGGTGAGTAGCCTAGCCTAGCCTGATACACTAAATAGCATGATGAGTTGCCTAGCCTAGCCTGATACACTAAATAGCACGATGAGTAACCTAGCAGGCTAGGCTAAGTAGCATGGTGAGTAGCCTAGCCTGATACACTAAATAGCATGGTGAGTAGCCTTGGCTAAGCTATAGGCAAAGTGCACTTTAAGTTCGTAGGTATAGGTATAGGTATAACAACTTGTAATAGGAATGTAAGGTTGATGCATTGACTGCATGATTTCTGTGTAAACATCCAAAGTGCCTGATTTAAGTGGTTTTTATGGTTGTGTTAATCATTCAGACTGGAACGTTATTTGTGTTGTAGAACAGCATTGTGTCATAATGGCTTGCTTTTTATCACAATTTTGTCTTGCCTATATTTTGTGTAATATGAATACCAAGTCTGTCATGTGTGCAATCTGTCATGCGTGCAATCTGTCATGCGTGCAATCTGTCATGCGTGCAATCTGTCATGCGTGCAATCTGTCATGCGTGCAATCTGTCATGCGTGCAAGCTGTCATGCGTGCAATCTGTCATGCGTGCAATCTGTCATGCGTGCAATCTGTCATGCGTGCAATCTGTCATGCGTGCAATCTGTCATGCGTGCAAGCTGTCATGCCTGCATCTGTCATGCGTGCAATCTGTCATGCCTGAATCTGTCATGCGTGCAATCTGTCATGCGTGCAATCTGTCATGCGTGCAAGCTGTCATGCGTGCAAGCTGTCATGCGTGCAAGCTGTCATGCCTGCATCTGTCATGCGTGCAATCTGTCATGCGTGCAATCTGTCATGCGTGCAATCTGTCATGCGTGCAATCTGTCATGCGTGCAAGCTGTCATGCCTGCATCTGTCATGCGTGCAATCTGTCATGCCTGAATCTGTCATGCGTGCAATCTGTCATGCGTGCAATCAAATCAAATCAAATCAAATTTTATTTGTCACATACACATGGTTAGCAGATGTTAATGCGAGTGTAGCGAAATGCTTGTGCTTCTAGTTCCGACAATGCAGTAATAACCAACAAGTAATCTAACTAACAATTCCAAAACTACTGTCTTGTACACAGTGTGAGGGGATAAAGAATATGTACATAAGGATATATGAATGAGTGATGGTACAGAGCAGCATAGGCAGATACAGTAGATTGTATCGAGTACAGTATATACATATGAGATGAGTATGTAAACAAAGTGGCATAGTTAAAGTGGCTAGTGATACATGTATTACATAAGGATACAGTCGATGATATAGAGTACAGTATATACGTATGCCTATGAGATGAATAATGTAGGGTAAGTAACATTATATAAGGTAGCATTGTTTAAAGTGGCTAGTGATATATTTACATCATTTCCCATCAATCCCATTATTAAAGTGGCTGGAGTTGAGTCAGTGTCAGTGTGTTGGCAGCAGCCACTCAATGTTAGTGGTGGCTGTTTAACAGTCTGATAGCCTTGAGATAGAAGCTGTTTTTCAGTCTCTCGGTCCCAGCTTTGATGCACCTGTACTGACCTCGCCTTCTGGGTGATAGCGGGGTGAACAGGCAGTGGCTCGGGTGGTTGATGTCCTTGATGATCTTTATGGCCTTCCTGTGACATCGGGTGGTGTAGGTGTCCTGGAGGGCAGGTAGTTTGCCCCCGGTGATGCGTTGTGCAGACCTCACTACCCTCTGGAGAGCCTTACGGTTGAGGGCGGAGCAGTTGCCGTACCAGGCGGTGATACAGCCCGCCAGGATGCTCTCGATTGTGCATCTGTAGAAGTTTGTGAGTGCTTTTGGTGACAAGCCGAATTTCTTCAGCCTCCTGAGGTTGAAGAGGCGCTGCTGCGCCTTCTTCACAATGCTGTCTGTGTGAGTGGACCAATTCAGTTTGTCTGTGATGTGTATGCCGAGGAACTTAAAACTTGCTACCCTCTCCACTACTGTTCCATCAATGTGGATAGGGGGGTGTTCCCTCTGGTGTTTCCTGAAGTCCACAATCATCTCCTTAGTTTTGTTGACGTTGAGTGTGAGGTTATTTTCCTGACACCACACTCCGAGGGCCCTCACCTCCTCCCTGTAGGCCGTCTCGTCGTTGTTGGTAATCAAGCCTACCACTGTTGTGTCGTCCGCAAACTTGATGATTGAGTTGGAGGCGTGCGTGGCCACGCAGTCGTGGGTGAACAGGGAGTACAGGAGAGGGCTCAGAACGCACCCTTGTGGGGCCCCAGTGCTGAGGATCAGCGGGGAGGAGATGTTGTTGCCTACCCTCACCACCTGGGGGCGGCCCGTCAGGAAGTCCAGTACCCAGTTGCACAGGGCGGGGTCGAATCTGTCATGCGTGCAATCTGTCATGCGTGCAATCTGTCATGCGTGCAATCTGTCATGCGTGCAAGCTGTCATGCGTGCAATCTGTCATGCGTGCAAGCTGTCATGCCTGCATCTGTCATGCCTGCATCTGTCATGCGTGCAAGCTGTCATGCGTGCAATCTGTCATGCGTGCAATCTGTCATGCGTGCAATCTGTCATGCGTGCAATCTGTCATGCGTGCAAGCTGTCATGCGTGCAATCTGTCATGCGTGCAATCTGTCATGCGTGCAATCTGTCATGCGTGCAATCTGTCATGCGTGCAATCTGTCATGCGTGCAAGCTGTCATGCGTGCAATCTGTCATGCGTGCAAGCTGTCATGCGTCCAATCTGTCATGCATCAATCCCATAATTGGGATATTAAACTGTCCTCTGTGAATTTCTCTAATTTCCTCGGTCATTATTTTTTTAATGAGCGCCAATAGACTGTATCTTTGATTCATGTTCTTTAAGACGGGCTAAAATCACTCTGTAGAAAATTTATCTTATGAGCATTGGTCATCATTATGTAGCCTCTGTTATTCTATTCAATAGAATCAGAAACCCCTTTATTCAAGTACAATTACTGGTGAAATTGCTAGTGCTGACAACAATAAACAGAATATTCAGACAGAGTGCATAATATGTTTAGGAGCATTGGACTCTCTCTCTCTCTCTCTCTCTACCATTCTGCCTCTTCTTCCCACCTGCGTCCCTCCTCCACATCATGGGAGAGAGATGCCAACACACCACACTCACAGTCTGGAAATAGTTAAATGCACTGTGACTGGCTGGTGTTGCTAAGAGCATTGCTCTGATTGGTTGGAACTGCTCTGCATTGGAACCCCACTTCAAAAGACTGGGGGGGGGGGGGGGGTAGAAAGGGAGAAGGGGGAGGGTGGTTAGAGGTTGGCATAACAACAGTAACCAAGACGACTGCGGTTCATACAAACAGAGAGCTACAGATTTCTCTCCAAGAAAAGGGAAAGATTGTGCGCTTACTATCGTTGCTTGAACAGGGAAACAGATGGATGGCGAGGTGATGTGAGCCTGCCTGTTGCGGTAAGCTCCTATTGAGTGTTCAGCGTAGTTAGCCAAATGTAAGAAGTCATCCATCATAGGCACTTACACAGCCACACACAGCCCGTCCAAGTGTCTTCCAGGTCAGCTGCATGATGAGGTGAAAGTTGACCTCTCGCGGACCAGAGCTCTTTCGGATCTGGCGACTGCTTAGGGATTCAGCTCCCAGTGCCTGTTTCTGCCTGTTCTGCTTCCCAAAATGGGAGGGCACTATGAACTGTAGGGCACATAGGACTCTGGTGAAAAGCAGTGCACTATGTACTGTAGGGCCCATTGCAATCTTGTGAAAATAAGTGCACTATGTAGGGAGGGGTTAGAATAATTGAGAACACTCCCCATGAGTATCGCTCTGGATTAGTGGCTCTTTTTGTTTACACAGACATTTATTTGATTTGATAGTAAGAAGGAGGGCAACGTTCTCCAAAACCTATTCATGGACATAACGTCAGATTTAGATGGTGAGCATTAGCAATGAGGATTTACAAGAAAACATGTCCAAAAGGTTGCATTTATTTCTAAGTTTAGGATGGATGGAGTTTTATTTCTAAGTTTAGGATGGATGGAGTTTTATTTCTAAGTTTAGGATGGATGGAGTTTTATTTCTAAGTTTAGGATGGATGGAGTTTTATTTCTAAGTTTAGGATGGATGGAGTTTTATTTCTAAGTTTAGGATGGATGGAGTTTTATTTCTACGCTCAGGATGGATGGAGTTTTATTTCTATGTTTAGGATGGATGGAGTTTTATTTCTACGTTTAGGATGGATGGAGTTTTATTCGTGAGTGTAGGATGGATTGGGTTTAACCTCCACACCAGGCCTCCATAACCTTCATCAAAACGCCTGTGAATCTCCCTGTCGCTCTCTCTTTCTCTCTCTCTCTCTCTCTCTCCACACCAGGCCTCCATAACCTTCATCAAAACGCCTGTGAATCTCTCTGTCGCTCTCTCTTTCTCTCTCTCTCTCTCCACACCAGGCCTCCATAACCTTCATCAAAACGCCTGTGAATCTCCCTGTCGCTCTCTCTTTCTCTCTCTATCTCTCTCTCCACACCAGGCCTCCATAACCTTCATCAAAACGCCTGTGAATCTCTCTGTCGCTCTCTCTTTCTCTCTCTCTCTCTCTCTCCACACCAGGCCTCCATAACCTTCATCAAAACGCCTGTGAATCTCCCTGTCGCTCTCTCTTTCTCTCTCTCTCTCCACACCAGGCCTCCATAACCTTCATCAAAACGCCTGTGAATCTCTCTGTCGCTCTCTCTTTCTCTCTCTCTCTCTCTCTCCACACCAGGCCTCCATAACCTTCATCAAAACGCCTGTGAATCTCCCTGTCGCTCTCTCTTTCTCTCTCTCTCTCTCTCTCCACACCAGGCCTCCTGTAACCCATCTGTCAGCAACACTTAAGTGATGGTTTATAAGCGGTTTTTTGTTTTATTGACGGGATTGACTTCTTGCGACCCCCTATAAAATCATCTGATATATTTAAAGGAACCCTGCACTGTCAAGCCATTTTCAAATAGTCAATACTTGAGAATGAACTTGATTATATATTTATAAAGTGTTCATCTCTAGCCTATTCATATGAATAATGGAAAGTGTCTCTGTGAAGGAAAATAATTGTGCTGTTCCAGTCCAGATGAGTCTTTACAATATCGCTGATACTTCATCCAAATATTTAACAGCTGCTTGCTATTCCTTTCGGGAGTCTGTAGAATTCTTAACATTCGGAGCGTTCTAAAAAATCCTGAAAGTCAATGACTGCATTTGGCACGCTTCATAGTGCCTGTGCATCTCTCTGTCTCGCTCTGTCTCAGCCCTTCACTCAGGCAAGCAGAGGTGCTCAATACTAAACAGTTGAAAATACAAAAATATCTACATAGTTTGTGCTGACAGTTTTTTTTCTCTCTGTAGGCTATGTGTGTGTGTTGTTGGGTTCATTTGATGCGTTGGGCCCAAGCTGCACAGTTCATGGATGGCACCGAAAGACCGGGTCTCCCTGTTTATAGCTCCCTAGCCAAACTTTGCAGTGTTTATTTTTTGTGTGTGCTATTTCTTTTACATGATTTGCTCAGAAAGTTTCTTGTATTATTACCTACAGCAAAAAATAACTTTTGGACACCCACAAAAATTGAGCAGAAATTTGCTTTCTCTGACCTGGATTCATTGTTTGTACCCGAGGCAGCTCTAATCATCCCTGGGGCTACACCAAAACGCTGATGCCAGAGAAGAAGAAGAAGTGGGGCCCTAGTCAGACTCAGGCAGTGTGCATACCATCCACCGCTTCAGAGAATATTACTCGCTAAGGTTCAGTCCCTGGACAATAAAGTAGACGAGCTCAGGGCGAGGATCTCCTGCCAGAGAGACATCAGGGACGGTAACATACTCAGTTTTACGGAATCTCCGGACATATTGTCCGTGTCCATTCAGCCAGTGGACTTCTCCTTCTCCCTCATGTGCGGACATGAAGAAAGAACCCTCTGTGAAAGAGGCAGAGGGGTTTGTTTCATGATTAACAACTCATGGTGGGATTGTGGTAAAATACAGACAGTCATTTTGTTCTCCCGATCTGGAATACTTCACCATGAAATACTAACCGCGTTACCTCCCGAGTTAATTGTCTTCGGTCATCGTCACTGCTTTGTACACCATCCTCCCCCCCCCCCCCCCCCCCTGCCCTACTTTCGGAAAATCAGATCACGCCTCCATTATGCTCCTCCCCACCTATACGCAGAAACTTAAACAGGAAGCACCTGTGGTAAGTACTGTTCAACGTTGGTCTCACCAATTGGAATCTGTGCTTCAAGATTGTTTTGATCATGTGGATTGGGAATGTTCTTGAAGGTCCTCAGCGTGCACATCACTGATGACCTGAAATGGTCCCTTCACGTTGACAGTGTGGTGAAGAGGTGCAACAGCGCCTCTTCAACCTCAGGAGGCTGAAGGAGTTTGGCTTGGCCTCTAAGACCCTCACAAACCTCTACAAGTATATGTACACAGTTTCTTCAGAAAGTATTCACACCCCTTGACTTTTTTCTACATTTTGTTGTCAAAATGGAACTATGTCTTTCAATTTATTTTACAAATTAATAAAACATGAAAAGCTGAAATGTATTGAGTTAATGAGTATTAAACACCTTTGTTATGGCAAGTCTAAATAAGTTCAGAAGTAAGAATTAACTTTTTCAAGTCACATAATAAGTTGCATGGACTGTGTTTAACATGATTTTTGAATGACTACCTCCCTGGAAGGTCCCTCAGTCGAGCATTGAATTTCAAACAGGAAAAAACTGATGATGGATCAACAACATTGTAGTTACTCTACAATACTAACCTACTTGACAGAGAAAGAAGGAAACCTATACAGAATACAAATATTCCAAAACATGCATCCTGTTTGCAATAAGGCAAGAAAGTAAAACTGCAAAAAATGTGTCAAAGAAATTAACTTTATGTCCTGAATACAAATCAATATGTTTGGGGCAAATCCAATACAACACATCACTGTGTACCACTCTTCATATTTTCAACCATGGTGGTGGCTGCATCATGTTATGGGCATGCTTGTCATCAGCATGGACTACAGAGTTTTTTTGTTGATATAAATAGAGCTAAGCACATGCACATTCCTAGAGGAAAACCTGGTTCAGTCTGCTGTCCAACAGACACTGGGAGACAAATTCACCTTTCAGCAGGACAATAACCTAAAACACAAGGCCAAATCTACACTGGAGTTGCTTACCAAGATGATATTGAATGTTCCTGAGTGGCCCAGTTACAGTTATGACATAAATCAGCTTCAAAATCTATGTCAAGACTTGAAAATGGCCCCAAACACGTCACTGACTCAATGAGCCCCAAGCACATCACTGACTCAATGAGCCCCAAGCACATCACTGACTCAATGAGCCCCAAGCACACCACTGACTCAAAGAGCGTCAAACATGTCACTGACTCAACGAGCCTCAAACATGTCACTGACTCAGAATAAACAGGCGTGCCTGAACTGATTGTGACTGGGTGGGTGGGGTTAGCCTGAACTGATTGTGACTGGGTGGGTGGGGTTAGTCTGAACTGATTGTGACTGGGTGGGTGGGGTTAGTCTGAACTGATTGTGACTGGGTGGGTGGGGTTAGTCTGAACTGATTGTGACTGGGTGGGTGGGGTTAGTCTGATCTGATTGTGACTGGGTGGGTGGGGTTAGTCTGAACTGATTGTGACTGGGTGGGTGGGGTTAGTCTGAACTGATTGTGACTGGGTGGGTGGGGTTAGCCTGAACTGATTGTGACTGGGTGGGTGGGGTTAGTCTGAACTGATTGTGACTGGGTGGGGTTAGTCTGAACTGATTGTGACTGGGTGGGTGGGGTTAGTCTGAACTGATTATGACTGGGTGGGTGGGGTTAGTCTGAACTGATTGTGACTGGGTGGGTGGGGTTAGTCTGAACTGATTGTGACTGGGTGGGTGGGGTTAGTCTGAACTGATTGTGACTGGGTGGGTGGGGTTAGTCTGAACTGATTATGACTGGGTGGGTGGGGTTAGTCTGAACTGATTGTGACTGGGTGGGTGGGGTTAGTCTGAACTGATTGTGACTGGGGGTGGGGTTAGTGGGTGGGTGGGTGGAGTTAGTTGAGTCTGAACTGATTGTGACTGGGTGGGTGGGGTTAGTCTGAACTGATTATGACTGGGTGGGTGGGGTTAGTCTGAACTGATTGTGACTGGGTGGGTGGGGTTAGTCTGAACTGATTGTGACTGGGTGGGTGGGGTTAGTCTGAACTGATTGTGACTGGGTGGGGTTAGTCTGATCTGATTGTGACTGGGTGGGTGGGGTTAGTCTGAACTGATTATGACTGGGTGGGTGGGGTTAGTCTGAACTGATTGTGACTGGGTGGGGTTAGTCTGATCTGATTGTGACTGGGTGGGTGGAGTTAGCCTGAACTGATTGTGACTGGGTGGGTGGGGTTAGCCTGAACTGATTGTGACTGGGTGGGTGGGGTTAGTCTGAACTGATTGTGACTGGGTGGGTGGGGTTAGTCTGATCTGATTGTGACTGGGTGGGTGGGGTTAGTCTGAACTGATTGTGACTGGGTGGGTGGGGTTAGTCTGAACTGATTGTGACTGGGTGGGTGGGGTTAGCCTGATCTGATTGTGACTGGGTGGGTGGGGTTAGTCTGATCTGATTGTGACTGGGTGGGTGGGGTTAGTCTGAACTGATTGTGACTGGGTGGGTGGGGTTAGTCTGAACTGATTGTGACTGGGTGGGTGGGGTTAGTCTGAACTGATTGTGACTGGGTGGGTGGGGTTAGTCTGATCTGATTGTGACTGGGTGGGTGGGGTTAGTCTGAACTGATTGTGACTGGGTGGGTGGGGTTAGTCTGAACTGATTGTGACTGGGTGGGTGGGGTTAGCCTGAACTGATTGTGACTGGGTGGGTGGGGTTAGTCTGAACTGATTGTGACTGGGTGGGGTTAGTCTGAACTGATTGTGACTGGGTGGGTGGGGTTAGTCTGAACTGATTGTGACTGGGTGGGTGGGGTTAGTCTGAACTGATTGTGACTGGGTGGGTGGGGTTAGTCTGAACTGATTGTGACTGGGTGGGTGGGGTTAGTCTGAACTGATTGTGACTGGGTGGGTGGGGTTAGTCTGAACTGATTGTGACTGGGTGGGTGGGGTTAGTCTGAACTGATTATGACTGGGTGGGTGGCGTTAGTCTGAACTGATTGTGACTGGGTGGGTGGGGTTAGTCTGAACTGATTGTGACTGGGTGGGTGGAGTTAGTCTGAACTGATTGTGACTGGGTGGGTGGGGTTAGTCTGAACTGATTATGACTGGGTGGGTGGGGTTAGTCTGAACTGATTGTGACTGGGTGGGTGGGGTTAGTCTGAACTGATTGTGACTGGGTGGGTGGGGTTAGTCTGAACTGATTGTGACTGGGTGGGTGGGGTTAGTCTGATCTGATTGTGACTGGGTGGGTGGGGTTAGTCTGAACTGATTGTGACTGGGTGGGTGGGGTTAGTCTGAACTGATTGTGACTGGGTGGGTGGGGTTAGTCTGATCTGATTGTGACTGGGTGGGTGGGGTTAGTCTGAACTGATTGTGACTGGGTGGGTGGGGTTAGTCTGAACTGATTGTGACTGGGTGGGGTTAGTCTGAACTGATTGTGACTGGGTGGGTGGGGTTAGCCTGAACTGATTGTGACTGGGTGGGTGGGGTTAGTCTGAACTGATTGTGACTGGGTGGGTGGGGTTAGTCTGATCTGATTGTGACTGGGTGGGTGGGGTTAGTCTGAACTGATTGTGACTGGGTGGGTGGGGTTAGTCTGAACTGATTGTGACTGGGTGGGTGGGGTTAGCCTGATCTGATTGTGACTGGGTGGGTGGGGTTAGTCTGAACTGATTGTGACTGGGTGGGTGGGGTTAGTCTGAACTGATTGTGACTGGGTGGGTGGGGTTAGTCTGAACTGATTGTGACTGGGTGGGTGGGGTTAGTCTGAACTGATTGTGACTGGGTGGGTGGGGTTAGTCTGATCTGATTGTGACTGGGTGGGTGGGGTTAGTCTGAACTGATTGTGACTGGGTGGGTGGGGTTAGTCTGAACTGATTGTGACTGGGTGGGTGGGGTTAGCCTGAACTGATTGTGACTGGGTGGGTGGGGTTAGTCTGAACTGATTGTGACTGGGTGGGGTTAGTCTGAACTGATTGTGACTGGGTGGGTGGGGTTAGTCTGAACTGATTATGACTGGGTGGGTGGGGTTAGTCTGAACTGATTGTGACTGGGTGGGTGGGGTTAGTCTGAACTGATTGTGACTGGGTGGGTGGGGTTAGTCTGAACTGATTGTGACTGGGTGGGTGGGGTTAGTCTGAACTGATTATGACTGGGTGGGTGGGGTTAGTCTGAACTGATTGTGACTGGGTGGGTGGGGTTAGTCTGAACTGATTGTGACTGGGTGGGTGGAGTTAGTCTGAACTGATTGTGACTGGGTGGGTGGGGTTAGTCTGAACTGATTATGACTGGGTGGGTGGGGTTAGTCTGAACTGATTGTGACTGGGTGGGTGGGGTTAGTCTGAACTGATTGTGACTGGGTGGGTGGGGTTAGTCTGAACTGATTGTGACTGGGTGGGGTTAGTCTGATCTGATTGTGACTGGGTGGGTGGGGTTAGTCTGAACTGATTATGACTGGGTGGGTGGGGTTAGTCTGAACTGATTGTGACTGGGTGGGGTTAGTCTGTGACTGGGTGGGGTTAGTCTGATCTGATTGTGACTGGGTGGGTGGAGTTAGCCTGAACTGATTGTGACTGGGTGGGTGGGGTTAGCCTGAACTGATTGTGACTGGGTGGGTGGGGTTAGTCTGAACTGATTGTGACTGGGTGGGTGGGGTTAGTCTGATCTGATTGTGACTGGGTGGGTGGCGTTAGTCTGAACTGATTGTGACTGGGTGGGTGGGGTTAGTCTGAACTGATTGTGACTGGGTGGGTGGGGTTAGCCTGATCTGATTGTGACTGGGTGGGTGGGGTTAGTCTGATCTGATTGTGACTGGGTGGGTGGGGTTAGTCTGAACTGATTGTGACTGGGTGGGTGGGGTTAGTCTGAACTGATTGTGACTGGGTGGGTGGGGTTAGTCTGAACTGATTGTGACTGGGTGGGTGGGGTTAGTCTGATCTGATTGTGACTGGGTGGGTGGGGTTAGTCTGAACTGATTGTGACTGGGTGGGTGGGGTTAGTCTGAACTGATTGTGACTGGGTGGGTGGGGTTAGTCTAAACTGATTGTGACTGGGTGGGTGGGGTTAGCCTGAACTGATTGTGACTTGGTGGGTGGGGTTAGTCTGAACTGATTGTGACTGGGTGGGTGGGGTTTGTCTGAACTGATTGTGACTGGGTGGGTGGGGTTAGCCTGAACTGATTGTGACTGGGTGGGTGGGGTTAGCCTGAACTGATTGTGACTGGGTGGGTGGGGTTAGCCTGAACTGATTGTGACTGGGTGGGTGGGGTTAGCCTGAACTGATTGTGACTGGGTGGGTGGGGTTAGTCTGAACTGATTGTGACTGGGTGGGTGGGGTTAGTCTGATCTGATTGTGACTGGGTGGGTGGGGTTAGTCTGAACTGATTGTGACTGGGTGGGTGGGGTTAGCCTGAACTGATTGTGACTGGGTGGGTGGGGTTAGTCTGAACTGATTGTGACTGGGTGGGTGGGGTTAGTCTGAACTGATTGTGACTGGGTGGGTGGGGTTAGTCTGAACTGATTGTGACTGGGTGGGTGGGGTTAGTCTGATCTGATTGTGACTGGGTGGGTGGGGTTAGTCTGAACTGATTGTGACTGGGTGGGTGGGGTTAGTCTGAACTGATTGTGACTGGGTGGGTGGGGTTAGTCTGAACTGATTGTGACTGGGTGGGTGGGGTTAGTCTGAACTGATTGTGACTGGGTGGGTGGGGTTAGTCTGATCTGATTGTGACTCGGTGGGTGGGGTTAGTCTGAACTGATTGTGACTGGGTGGGTGGGGTTAGTCTGAACTGATTGTGACTGGGTGGGTGGGGTTAGCCTGAACTGATTGTGACTGGGTGGGTGGGGTTAGTCTGAACTGATTGTGACTGGGTGGGTGGGGTTAGTCTGAACTGATTGTGACTGGGTGGGTGGGGTTAGCTCTTCCATTTCTTATTTGGAGTTCTTACTATTGACCAGTGTTCCAAACAAAACTCATCTCAATCACGTGTAGGCTCGCCTTGGCCTGTATCCCAAATACCACTCTATTCCTTATAAATTGCTATACTTTGGACACTGTGTAGGTTTAGGGAATAAGGTGTCATTTGGGGATAAATTCTAGCAGTCAGTTTAACCCTTCCCCTTGCTCATAATTGGGCCCAACGATGTCACATTACCGATGTGTCTTTCACGTGGAATGGGTTTAATGTGGACATGAGGAGGGGCTTTACGGTGGAAATCATGTCTTTCACGTGGAATGGGTTTAGTGTGGACATGAGGAGGGGCTTTACGGTGGAAATCATGTCTTTCACGTGGAATGGGTTTAGTGTGGACATGAGGAGGGGCTTTACGGTGGAAAGGAATACATGAATATACTAGCTAGAGGATTTGACCATTGACTTCTCCCACTTCATAAAAATGAACTGTGTGCGTCCTAAATCGGAGCCTATGCTGTATAGTGCACTGCTTTTGACCAGGGTGCATAGGTCTCTGGTCTAAAGTAGTGCACTATATAGGGGATAGGGTTCCATAGGGCTCTGGTCTAAAGTAGTGCACTATATAGGGAATACGGTTCCATAGGGCTCTGGTCTAAAGTAGTGCACTATATAGGGAATTAGGTGCCATTTGGGATGCATTCTGTGACTGCACCATTGAATAGGGCACTGGATCAAATGACTGATATTTCACCTATACAGTCCAAACAGTAGTCTCACTGGGAATATATTCTGGTCGACAGCAAATAGAGAAAAATGACTTCAAACTGATTACACAGAGGAACCTGATTTTGTTTGATTTGTGTGATCGTACAAATTGAGTTAGCAGTGGGCCCGAGGCAACAGATTTCCCCCTTTCCTTAACCACAGTGTTGCCTAATGGCATACTGTACTATCCCTATATAGTGCACTACTTTAGACCAGAGCCCTATTCCCTATATAGTGCACTACTTTAGACCAGAGCCCTATGGAACCCTATTCCCTATATATAGTGCACTACTTTAGACCAGAGCCCTATGGAACCCTATTCCCTATATATAGTGCACTACTTTAGACCAGGGCCCTATGGAACCCTATTCCCTATATATAGTGCACTACTTTAGACCAGAGCCCTATGGAACCCTATTCCCTATATAGTGCACTACTTTACCAGGGCCCTATTCCCTATATAGTGCACTACTTTAGACCAGGACCCTATTCCCTATATAGTGCACTACTTTAGACCAGAGCCCTAAGGAACCCTATTCCCTATATAGTGCACTACTTTAGATCAGAGCCCTATTCCCTATTATAGAGCACTACTTTAGACCAGAGCCCTATTCCCTATATAGTGCAGTACTTTAGACCAGGGCCCTATTCCCTATATAGTGCACTACTTTAGACCAGGACCCTATTCCCTATATAGTGCACTACTTTAGACCAGAGCCCTATGGAACCCTATTCCCTATATAGTGCACTACTTTAGATCAGAGCCCTATTCCCTATTATAGAGCACTACTTTAGACCAGAGCCCTATTCCCTATATAGTGCACTACTTTAGACCAGGGCCCTATTCCATATATAGTGCACTACTTTAGACCAGGACCCTATTCCCTATATAGTGCACTACTTTAGATCAGGACCCTATTCCATATATAGTGCACTACTTTAGACCAGGACCCTATTCCCTATATAGTGCACTACTTTAGACCAGAGCCCTATTCCCTATATAGTGCACTACTTTAGATCAGAGCCCTATTCCCTATTATAGAGCACTACTTTAGACCAGAGCCCTATTCCCTATATAGTGCACTACTTTAGACCAGAGCCCTATTCCCTATATAGAGCACTACTTTAGGCCAGAGCCCTATTGAACCCTATTCCCTATATAGTACACTACTTTAGACCAGAGCCCTATTCCCTGTATAGTGCACTACTTTAGACCAGAGCCCTATTCCCTATATAGTGCACTACTTTAGACCAGGACCCTATTCCCTATATAGTACACTACTTTAGACCAGGACCCTATTCCCTATATAGTGCACTACTTTAGACCAGAGCCCTATTCCCTATATAGAGCACTACTTTAGGCCAGAGCCCTATTGAACCCTATTCCCTATATAGTACACTACTTTAGACCAGAGCCCTATTCCCTATATAGTGCACTACTTTAGACCAGAGCCCTATTCCCTATATAGTGCACTACTTTAGACCAGGGCCCTATTCCATATATAGTGCACTACTTTAGACCAGGACCCTATTCCCTATATAGTGCACTACTTTAGACCAGAGCCCTATTCCCTATATAGAACACTACTTTAGGCCAGAGCCCTATTGAACCCTATTCCCTATATAGTACACTACTTTAGACCAGAGCCCTATTCCCTATATAGTGCACTACTTTAGACCAGAGCCCTATTCCCTATATAGTGCACTACTTTAGACCAGGGCCCTATTCCATATATAGTGCACTACTTTAGACCAGGACCCTATTCCCTATATAGTACACTACTTTAGATCAGGGCCCTATTCCCTATATATAGTGGACTACTTTTGGGCAGGGCCCATAGATGGTGCGTTACTTTTGCCCACAGCCCTATGGGGACATACATAGGGCATAGTGTGCCAATATCAGGTGTCCTTGGGATGTGCCTCACCTTGACTCTGGGCTCTTCCTGTTTATTGGTGTTGTTGTGTGCAGACTAGTGTGAAATGAATCACTGACCCGCTCAATCTCTCCACAGTTTAACATACAAATAGCACTTGTATGTTTTTTTGCGGGGTGCCGTATGTAATCAGTCTACCTCAATTTCTCCCTAAACCGACTACTCTCTCTCTCTCCTCTCTCTCCACCCCCTACCTCCCTCCCTCCCCTTCTACCCCCATTGCTTTCCCACTCTACCTCCCCACTGCCTCTATCCCATTCTCCCCTTGCAACCTCTTCCTCTTCATCTCTCTATCCCCACACTCCCTCACCCTCTTTCTCCCTCCCCTTCTCCTCTCCCTCTCCCCTCTTTCTCCCTCTCTCCCTTTCTTCCTCTCTTCACTCCCTTATCCCATCTCCCTCTTTCTCCCTTATTCCCCCTCTGCCTCACCCACTCCCCCCTTTTCCATCCCTCTCCCTTATTCCCCCTCCATCCCTCTCCCTTATTCCCCTCCTCTATCCCTCTCCCTTATTCCCCCTCCATCCCTCTCCCTTATTCCCCGTCTCTATCCCTCTCCCTTATTCCCGTCTCTATCCCTCTCCCTTATTCCCCCTCTATCCCTCTCTGTTACGCACGCCTCTATGAAGAGGGAACGCAACACCCTGCTACAACTAAACTCTCTGTGAAGCGAAAGAGGTATGGACTGTAGGTGCGAGTAAGAATGACAACAGGCAGAATGTGGTACCGTTTTACAAGGACTTTATTCCTGTACACGGTAATATGGGGAAAAGGGGCTGGACGGAACCAAAGCAAAGAAAGTAAATCTCAAAGCCCCCCCCTCTCCTATCTTACCTGCCTACCCACTACTTACCTAATTTAGCACCACTAACCAAAATACAGGGAGTGGTGCCCTAACCAAAATACAGGGAGTGGTCCGCCCAGGTCTTACCTAGTGTGCCTAGACAGTGAATATACTACGGGTATATGTATGCCCGCGGGCCTCTTGCCTAAGCACTCCCAAGGTGCCTTCCCCTTCCCCCCTGGGAACAAATGAAACAGAATATTACACAATTTTACAAACAAACTAAGAAACAAAGGACATCAACTAAGCTCTATCTGAGCAACAAACTCACAGAACATACCCACTCTCAGCAATGAACTCCCAGCAAAACTCTCTATCACAAACAATCGCTCAGCAATGGCCTCAGCAAAATCTCTCTAGCAAAATCTCTCTCAGCAATCCCTACCTCCAAAATCTCTCTCTCCTGAACAGAACACTGGCTTATATATAGCTTCAGAATGAATGTAACTGGAGACAGCTGTGTCTTGACGAGGGGGCGGGGTCAGCTCTCCAATTAGCCCTGGAGTCGACCAATCAGCTGCTTGAGGGATTTCAGGAAGCCATTTCCTGAAATAAAACACATGCAAATACACAAACTACAACACAAACTGGGGAACGTAACACTCTCCCTTATTCCCACTCTATCCCTCTCCCTTATTCCCGTCTCTATCCCTCTCCCTTATTTCCGTCTCTATCCCTCTCCCTTATTCCTAGTCTCTATCCCTCTCCCTTATTCCCCTCCTCTATCCCTCTCCCTTATTCCCAGTCTCTATCCCTCTCCCTTATTCCCCCTCTATCCCTCTCCCTTATTCCCCCTCTATCCCTCTCCCTTATTCCCGTCTCTATCCTTCTCCCTTATTCCGCTTATCTATCCCTCTCCCTTATTCCTCTCCTCTATCCCTCTCCCTTATTCCCCTTACCTATCCCTCTCCCTTATTCCCCATCTCTATCCCTCTCCCTTATTCCCCTTCCCTATCCCTCTCCCTTATTCCCGTCTCTATCCCTCTCCCTTATTCCCCTCCTCTATCCCTCTCCCTTATTCCCCCTCTATCCCTCTCCCTTATTCCCCCTCTATCCCTCTCCCTTATTCCCGTCTCTATCCCTCTCCCTTATTCCTGTCTCTATCCCTCTCCCTTATTCCTCTCCTCTATCCCTCTCCCTTATTCCCCATCTCTATCCCTCTCCCTTATTCCCGTCTCTATCCCTCTCCCTTATTCCTCTCCTCTATCCCTCTCCCTTATTCCCGTCTCTATCCCTCTCCCTTATTCCCCTCCTCTATCCCTCTCCCTTATTCCCCTCCTCTATCCCTCTCCCTTATTCCCCTTCCCTATCCCTCTCCCTTATTACTCCTCTATCCCTCTCCCTTATTCCCCTCCTCTATCCCTCTCCCTTATTCCCCTCCTCTATCCCTCTCCCTTATTCCCCTTCCCTATCCCTCTCCCTTATTACTCCTCTATCCCTCTCCCTTATTCCTGTCTCTATCTCTCTCCCTTATTACTCCTCTATCCCTCTCCCTTATTCCCGTCTCTATCTCTCTCCCTTATTACTCCTCTATCCCTCTCCCTTATTCCCGTCTCTATCTCTCTCCCTTATTACTCCTCTATCCCTCTCCCTTATTACTCCTCTATCCCTCTCCCTTATTCCCCTCCTCTATCCCTCTCCCTTATTCCTCTCCTCTATCCCTCTCCCTTATTCCCCTTCCCTCTCCCTTATTCCCGTCTCTATCCCTCTCCCTTATTCCCCTCCTCTATCCCTCTCCCTTATTCCCCCTTTATCCCTCTCTCTTATTCCCGTCTCTATCCCTCTCCCTTATTCCTCTACTCTATCCCTCTCCCTTATTCCCCATCTCTATCCCTCTCCCTTATTCCCCTTCCCTATCCCTCTCCCTTATTCCCGTCTCTATCCCTCTCCCTTATTCCCCTCCTCTATCCCTCTCCCTTATTCCATCTCTATCCCTCTCCCTTATTCCCCCTCTATCCCTCTCCCTTATTCCCGTCTCTATCCCTCTCCCTTAATCCTCTCCTTCTATCCCTCTCCCTTATTCCCCATCTCTATCCCTCTCCCTTATTCCCGTCTCTATCCCTCTCCCTTATTTCTCTCCTCTATCCCTCTCCCTTATTCCCGTCTCTATCCCTCTCCCTTATTCCCCTCCTCTATCCCTCTCCCTTATTCCCTTCCTCTATCCCGCTCCCTTATTCCCCTTCCCTATCCCTCTCCCTTATTACTCCTCTATCCCTCTCCCTTATTCCATCTCTATCCCTCTCCCTTATTCCCCCTCTATCCCTCTCCCTTATTCCCGTCTCTATCCCTCTCCCTTAATCCTCTCCTTCTATCCCTCTCCCTTATTCCCCATCTCTATCCCTCTCCCTTATTCCCGTCTCTATCCCTCTCCCTTATTCCCCATCTCTATCCCTCTCCCTTATTCCCCTTCCCTATCCCTCTCCCTTATTCCCGTCTCTATCCCTCTCCCTTATTCCCCTCCTCTATCCCTCTCCCTTATTCCCGTCTCTATCCCTCTCCCTTATTCCCCTCCTCTATCCCTCTCCCTTATTCTCTTCCTCTATCCCTCTCCCTTATTCCCCTTCCCTATCCCTCTCCCGTATTACTCCTCTATCCCTCTGCCTTATTCCCGTCTCTATCTCTCTCCCTTATTACTCCTCGATCCCTCTCCCTTATTCCCGTCTCTATCTCTCTCCCTTATTACTCCTCTATCCCTCTCCCTTATTCCCCTCCTCTATCCCTCTCCCTTATTCCCCTCCTCTATCCCTCTTCCTTATCCCTCTCCCTTATTCCCGTCTCTATCCCTCTCCCTTATTCCCCTCCTCTATCCCTCTCCCTTATTCCCCTTCCCTATCCCTCTCCCTTATTCCCGTCTCTATCCCTCTCCCTTATTCCCCTCCTCTATCCCTCTCCCTTATTCCCGTCTCTATCCCTCTCCCTTATTCCCCTCCTCTATCCCTCTCCCTTATTCTCTTCCTCTATCCCTCTCCCTTATTCCCCTTCCCTATCCCTCTCCCGTATTACTCCTCTATCCCTCTGCCTTATTCCCGTCTCTATCTCTCTCCCTTATTACTCCTCTATCCCTCTCCCTTATTCCCCTCCTCTATCCCTCTCCCTTATTCCCCTCCTCTATCCCTCTTCCTTATCCCTCTCCCTTATTCCCGTCTCTATCCCTCTCCCTTATTCCCCTCCTCTATCCCTCTCCCTTATTCCCCTCCTCTATCCCTCTCCCTTATTCCCGTCTCTATCTCTCTCCCTTATTACTCCTCTATCCCTCTCCCTTATTACTCCTCTATCCCTCTCCCTTATTCCCCCTCTATCCCTCTCCCTTATTCCTCCTCTATCCCTCTCCCTTATTCCTCCTCTATCCCTCTCCCTTATTCCCCTCCTCTATCCCTCTCCCTTATTCCCTTCCTCTATCCCTCTCCCTTATTCCCGTCTCTATCCCTCTCCCTTATTCCCCTCCTCTATCCCTCTTCCTTATCCCTCTCCCTTATTCCGCTTATCTATCCCTCTCCCTTATTCCCCTCCTCTATCCCTCTCCCTTATTCCCAGTCTCTATCCCTCTCCCTTGTTCCCGTCTCTATCCCTCTCCCTTATTCCCGTCTCTATCCCTCTCCCTTATTCCTCTCCTCTATCCCTCTCCCTTATTCCCCTTCCCTATCCCTCTCCCTTATTCCCCATCTCTATCCCTCTCCCTTATTCCCCTTCCCTATCCCTCTCCCTTATTCCCGTCTCTATCCCTCTCCTTATTCCCCTTCCCTATCCCTCTCCCTTTTTCCCCCTCTATCCCTCTCCCTTATTCCCCCTCTATCCCTCTCCCTTATTCCCGTCTCTATCCCTCTCCCTTATTCCTCTCCTCTATCCCTCTCCCTTATTCCCCATCTCTATCCCTCTCCCTTATTCCCGTCTCTATCCCTCTCCCTTATTCCTCTCATCTATCCCTCTCCCTTATTCCCGTCTCTATCCCTCTCCCTTATTCCCCTCCTCTATCCCTCTCCCTTATTCCCCTTCCCTATCCCTCTCCCTTATTATTCCTCTATCCCTCTCCCTTATTCCCCTCCTCTATCCCTCTCCCTTATTCCCCTCCTCTATCCCTCTCCCTTATTCCCCTTCCCTATCCCTCTCCCTTATTACTGCTCTATCCCTCTCCCTTATTCCCGTCTCTATCTCTCTCCCTTATTACTCCTCTATCCCTCTCCCTTATTCCCGTCTCTATCTCTCTCCCTTATTACTCCTCTATCCCTCTCCCTTATTACTCCTCTATCCCTCTCCCTTATTCCCCTCCTCTATCCCTCTCCCTTATTCCTCTCCTCCATCCCTCTCCCTTACTCCCCTTCCCTATCCCTCTCCCTTTTTCCCGTCTCTATCCCTCTCCCTTATTCCCCTCCTCTATCCCTCTCCCTTATTCCCCCTCTATCCCTCTCCCTTACTCCCCGTCTCTATCCCTCTCCCTTATTCCTCTCCTCTATCCCTCTCCCTTATTCCCCATCTCTATCCCTCTCCCTTATTCCCCTCCTCTATCCCTCTCCCTTATTCCATCTCTATCCCTTTCCCTTATTCCCCCTCTATCCCTCTCCCTTATTCCCGTCTCTATCCCTCTCCCTTAATCCTCTCCTTCTATCCCTCTCCCTTATTCCCCATCTCTATCCCTCTCCCTTATTCCCGTCTCTATCCCTCTCCCTTATTTCTCTCCTCTATCCCTCTCCCTTATTCCCGTCTCTATCCCTCTCCCTTATTCCCCTCCTCTATCCCTCTCCCTTATTCCCTTCCTCTATCCCTCTCCCTTATTCCCCTTCCCTATCCCTCTCCCTTATTACTCCTCTATCCCTCTCCCTTATTCCATCTCTATCCCTCTCCCTTATTCCCCCTCTATCCCTCTCCCTTATTCCCGTCTCTGTCCCTCTCCCTTAATCCTCTCCTTCTATCCCTCTCCCTTATTCCCCATCTCTATCCCTCTCCCTTATTCCCGTCTCTATCCCTCTCCCTTATTTCTCTCCTCTATCCCTCTCCCTTATTCCCGTCTCTATCCCTCTCCCTTATTCCCCTCCTCTATCCCTCTCCCTTATTCTCTTCCTCTATCCCTCTCCCTTATTCCCCTTCCCTATCCCTCTCCCTTATTACTCCTCTATCCCTCTCCCTTATTCCCCTCCTCTATCCCTCTCCCTTATTCCCCTCCTCTATCCCTCTCCCTTATTCCCCTTCCCTATCCCTCTCCCTTATTACTCCTCTATCCCTCTCCCTTATTCCTGTCTCTATCTCTCTCCCTTATTACTCCTCTATCCCTCTCCCTTATTCCCGTCTCTATCTCTCTCCCTTATTACTCCTCTATCCCTCTCCCTTATGACTTCTCTATCCCTCTCCCTTATTCCCCTCCTCTATCCCTCTCCCTTATTCCCCTCATCTATCCCTCTTCCTTATCCCTCTCGCTTATTCCCGTCTCTATCCCTCTCCCTTATTCCCCTCCTCTATCCCTCTCCCTTATCCCTCTCCCTTATTCCCCTCCTCTATCCCTCTTCCTTATCCCTCTCCCTTGTTCCCCTCCTCTATCCCTCTCCCTTATTCCTGTCTCTATCTCTCTCCCTTATTCCCCCTCTATCCCTCTCCCTTATTCCCCTCCTCTATCTCTCTCCCTTATTACTCCTCTATCCCTCTGCCTTATTCCCGTCTCTATCTCTCTCCCTTATTACTCCTCTATCCCTCTCCCTTATTACTCCTCCATCCCTCTCCCTTATTCCCCCTCTATCACTCTCCCTTATTCCTCTCCTCTATCCCTCTCCCTTATTCCCCTTCCCTATCCCTCTCCCTTATTCCCGTCTCTATCCCTCTCCCTTATTCCCCATCTCTATCCCTCTCCCTTATTCCCCTTCCCTATCCCTCTCCCTTATTCCCGTCTCTATCCCTCTCCCTTATTCCCCTCCTCTATCCCTCTCCCTTATTCCATCTCTATCCCTCTCCCTTATTCCCCCTCTATCCCTCTCCCTTATTCCTGTCTCTATCCCTCTCCCTTAATCCTCTCCTTCTATCCCTCTCCCTTATTCCCCATCTCTATCCCTCTCCCTTATTCCCGTCTCTATCCCTCTCCCTTATTTCTCTCCTCTATCCCTCTCCCTTATTCCCGTCTCTATCCTTCTCCCTTATTCCCCTCCTCTATCCCTCTCCCTTATTCCCTTCCTCTATCCCTCTCCCTTATTCCCCTTCCCTATCCCTCTCCCTTATTACTCCTCTATCCCTCTCCCTTATTCCATCTCTATCCCTCTCCCTTATTCCCCCTCTATCCCTCTCCCTTATTCCCGTCTCTATCCCTCTCCCTTAATCCTCTCCTTCTATCCCTCTCCCTTATTCCCCATCTCTATCCCTCTCCCTTATTCCCGTCTCTATCCCTCTCCCTTATTTCTCTCCTCTATCCCTCTCCTTTATCCCCGTCTCTATCCCTCTCCCTTATTCCCCTCCTCTATCCCTCTCCCTTATTCCATTCCTCTATCCCTCTCCCTTATTCCCCTTCCCTATCCCTCTCCCTTATTACTCCTCTATCCCTCTCCCTTATTCCCCTCCTCTATCCCTCTCCCTTATTCCCCTCCTCTATCCCTCTCCCTTATTCCCCTTCCCTATCCCTCTCCCTTATTACTCCTCTATCCCTCTCCCTTATTCCCGTCTCTATCTCTCTCCCTTATTACTCCTCTATCCCTCTCCCTTATTCCCGTCTCTATCTCTCTCCCTTATTACTCCTCTATCCCTCTCCCTTATGACTCCTCTATCCCTCTCCCTTATTCCCCTCCTCTATCCCTCTCCCTTATTCCCCTCCTCTATCCCTCTTCCTTATCCCTCTCGCTTATTCCCGTCTCTATCCCTCTCCCTTATTCCCCTCCTCTATCCCTCTCCCTTATCCCTCTCCCTTATTCCCCTCCTCTATCCCTCTTCCTTATCCCTCTCCCTTATTCCCCTCCTCTATCCCTCTCCCTTATTCCCGTCTCTATCTCTCTCCCTTATTCCCCCTCTATCCCTCTCCCTTATTCCCCTCCTCTACCTCTCTCCCTTATTACTCCTCTATCCCTCTGCCTTATTCCCGTCTCTATCTCTCTCCCTTATTACTCCTCTATCCCTCTCCCTTATTACTCCTCTATCCCTCTCCCTTATTCCCCCTCTATCCCTCTCCCTTATTCCTCCTCTATCCCTCTCCCTTATTCCTCCTCTATCCCTCTCCCTTATTCCCCTCCTCTATCCCTCTCCCTTATTCCCCTCCTCTATCCCTCTCCCTTATTCCCGTCTCTATCCCTCTCCCTTATTCCCCTCCTCTATCTCTCTCCCTTATTACTCCTCTATCCCTCTCCCTTATTCCCCTCCTCTATCCCTCTCCCTTATTCCCCTCCTCTATCCCTCTTCCTTATCCCTCTCCCTTATTCCCGTCTCTATCCCTCTCCCTTATTCCCGTCTCTATCTCTCTCCCTTATTCCCCCTCTATCCCTCTCCCTTATTCCCCTCCTCTATCCCTCTCCCTTATTCCCCTCCTCTATCTCTCTCCCTTATTACTCCTCTATCCCTCTCCCTTATTCCCTTCTCTATCTCTCTCCCTTATTACTCCTCTATCCCTCTCCCTTATTACTCCTCTTTCCCTCTCCCTTATTCCCCCTCTATCCCTCTCCCTTATTCATCCTCTATCCCTCTCCCTTATTCCTCCTCTATCCCTCTCCCTTATTCCCCTCCTCTATCCCTCTCCCTTATTCCCGTCTCTATCTCTCTCCCTTATTACTCCTCTATCCCTCTCCCTTATTCCCGTCTCTATCTCTCTCCCTTATTCCCCTCCTCTATCCCTCTCCCTTATTCCCCTCCTCTATCCCTCTCCCGTATTCCCCTTCCCTATCCCTCTCCCTTATTCCCGTCTCTATCCCTCTCTCTTATTCCCCTTCCCTATCCCTCTCCCTTATTCCCCTCCTCTATCCCTCTCCCTTATTCCCCTTCCCTATAATTCTCCCTTATTCCCGTCTCTATCCCTCTCGCTTATTCCCCTTCCCTATCCCTCTCCCTTATTCCCGTCTCTATCCCTCTCCCTTATTCCCCTTCCCTATCCCTCTCCCTTATTCCCGTCTCTATCCCTCTCCCTTATTCCCTTTCCCTATCCCTCTCCCTTATTCCCCTCCTCTATCCCTCTCCCTTATTCCCCTCCTCTATCCCTCTCCCTTATTCCCCTTCCCTATCCCTCTCCCTTATTCCCCTCCTCTATCCCTCTACCTTATTCCCCTTCCCTATCCCTCTCCCTTATTCCCCTCCTCTATCCCTCTACCTTATTCCCCTTCCCTATCCCTCTCCCTTATTACTCCTCTATCTCTCTCCCTTATACCATCTCCCTCTTTCTCCCTTATTCCCCCTCTGCCTCACCCACTCCCCCCTTTTCCATCCCTCTCCCTTATTCCCCTCCTCTATCCCTCTCCCTTATTCCTGTCTCTATCCCTCTCCCTTATTACTCCTCTATCCCTCTCCCTTATTCCCGTCTCTATCCCTCTCCCTTATTCCGCTATCCTATTCCGCTTCTCAACCCCTCTCCCTTATTCCGCTTATCCATCCCTCTCCCTTATTCCGCTTATCTATCCCTCTCCCTTATTCCCGTCTCTATCCCTCTCCCTTATTCCGCTTATCTATCCCTCTCCCTTATTCCCGTCTCTATCCCTCTCCCTTATTCCCGTCTCTATCCCTCTCCCTTATTCCGCTTATCTATCCCTCTCCCTTATTCCCGTCTCTATCCCTCTCCCTTATTCCGCTTATCTATCCCTCTCCCTTATTCCCGTCTCTATCCCTCTCCCCTTATTCCGCTTATATATCCCTCTCCCTTATTCCCGTCTCTATCCCTCTCCCTTATTCCCGTCTCTATCCCTCTCCCTTATTCCCGTCTCTATCCCTCTCCCTTATTCCCGTCTCTATCCCTCTCCCTTATTCCCAGTCTCTATCCCTCTCCCTTATTCCCCCTCTATCCCTCTCCATTATTCCCGTCTCTATCCCTCTCCCTTATTACTCCTCTATCCCTCTCCCTTATTCCCGTCTCTATCCCTCTCCCTTATTACTCCTCTATCCGTCTCCCTTATTCCCGTCTCTATCCCTCTCCCTTATTCCCCTTCCCTATCCCTCTCCCTTATTCCCCTCCTCTATCCCTCTCCCTTATTCCCCTTCCCTATAATTCTCCCTTATTCCCATCTCTATCCCTCTCGCTTATTCCCCTTCCCTATCCCTCTCCCTTATTCCCGTCTCTATCCCTCTCCCTTATTCCCCTTCCCTATCCCTCTCCCTTATTCCCCTCCTCTATCCCTCTCCCTTATTCCCCTCCTCTATCCCTCTCCCTTATTCCCCTTCCCTATCCCTCTCCCTTATTCCCCTCCTCTATCCCTCTACCTTATTCCCCTTCCCTATCCCTCTCCCTTATTCCCCTCCTCTATCCCTCTCCCTTATTCCCCTTCCCTATCCCTCTCTCTTATTACTCCTCTATCCCTCTCCCTTATACCATCTCCCTCTTTCTCCCTTATTCCCCCTCTGCCTCACCCACTCCCCCCTTTTCCATCCCTCTCCCTTATTCCCCTCCTCTATCCCTCTCCCTTATTCCTGTCTCTATCCCTCTCCCTTATTACTCCTCTATCCCTCTCCCTTATTCCCGTCTCTATCCCTCTCCCTTATTCCGCTATCCTATTCCGCTTCTCAACCCCTCTCCCTTATTCCGCTTATCTATCCCTCTCCCTTATTCCCGTCTCTATCCCTCTCCCTTATTCCGCTTATCTATCCCTCTCCCTTATTCCCGTCTCTATCCCTCTCCCTTATTCCGCTTATCTATCCATCTCCCTTATTCCCGTCTCTATCCCTCTCCCTTATTCCCGTCTCTATCCCTCTCCCTTATTCCGCTTATCTATCCCTCTCCCTTATTCCCGTCTCTATCCCTCTCCCTTATTCCGCTGATCTATCCCTCTCCCTTATTCCCGTCTCTATCCCTCTCCCCTTATTCCGCTTATATATCCCTCTCCCTTATTCCCGTCTCTATCCCTCTCCCTTATTCCCGTCTCTATCCCTCTCCCTTATTCCCGTCTCTATCCCTCTCCCTTATTCCCGTCTCTATCCCTCTCCCTTATTCCCAGTCTCTATCCCTCTCCCTTATTCCCAGTCTCTATCCCTCTCCCTTATTCCCCCTCTATCCCTCTCCCTTATTCCCGTCTCTATCCCTCTCCCTTATTCCCGTCTCTATCCCTCTCCCTTATTCCCAGTCTCTATCCCTCTCCCTTATTCCCAGTCTCTATCCCTCTCCCTTATTCCCCCTCTATCCCTCTCCCTTATTCCCGTCTCTATCCCTCTCCCTTATTACTCCTCTATCCCTCTCCCTTATTCCCGTCTCTATCCCTCTCCCTTATTACTCCTCTATCCGTCTCCCTTATTCCCGTCTCTATCCCTCTCCCTTATTCCGCTTCTCTATCCCTCTCCCTTATTCCTCCTTTATTTACTATTCCTCTGTTCCCTACAGTGTGATGAGATGGTTTACCATGAAATAGTTTGGAGCATATATAGTCTGCCTTTCTGTCTTCCTCTGTTCCCTACAGTGTGATCCAGGGGATCCCTCCTCTATCTCTCTCCCTTATTACTCCTCTATCCCTCTCCCTTATTCCCTTCTCTATCTCTCTCCCTTATTACTCCTCTATCCCTCTCCCTTATTACTCCTCTTTCCCTCTCCCTTATTCCCCCTCTATCCCTCTCCCTTATTCATCCTCTATCCCTCTCCCTTATTCCTCCTCTATCCCTCTCCCTTATTCCCCTCCTCTATCCCTCTCCCTTATTCCCGTCTCTATCTCTCTCCCTTATTACTCCTCTATCCCTCTCCCTTATTCCCGTCTCTATCTCTCTCCCTTATTCCCCTCCTCTATCCCTCTCCCTTATTCCCCTCCTCTATCCCTCTCCCGTATTCCCCTTCCCTATCCCTCTCCCTTATTCCCGTCTCTATCCCTCTCTCTTATTCCCCTTCCCTATCCCTCTCCCTTATTCCCCTCCTCTATCCCTCTACCTTATTCCCCTTCCCTATCCCTCTCCCTTATTACTCCTCTATCTCTCTCCCTTATACCATCTCCCTCTTTCTCCCTTATTCCCCCTCTGCCTCACCCACTCCCCCCTTTTCCATCCCTCTCCCTTATTCCCCTCCTCTATCCCTCTCCCTTATTCCTGTCTCTATCCCTCTCCCTTATTACTCCTCTATCCCTCTCCCTTATTCCCGTCTCTATCCCTCTCCCTTATTCCGCTATCCTATTCCGCTTCTCAACCCCTCTCCCTTATTCCGCTTATCCATCCCTCTCCCTTATTCCGCTTATCTATCCCTCTCCCTTATTCCCGTCTCTATCCCTCTCCCTTATTCCGCTTATCTATCCCTCTCCCTTATTCCCGTCTCTATCCCTCTCCCTTATTCCCGTCTCTATCCCTCTCCCTTATTCCGCTTATCTATCCCTCTCCCTTATTCCCGTCTCTATCCCTCTCCCTTATTCCGCTTATCTATCCCTCTCCCTTATTCCCGTCTCTATCCCTCTCCCCTTATTCCGCTTATATATCCCTCTCCCTTATTCCCGTCTCTATCCCTCTCCCTTATTCCCGTCTCTATCCCTCTCCCTTATTCCCGTCTCTATCCCTCTCCCTTATTCCCGTCTCTATCCCTCTCCCTTATTCCCAGTCTCTATCCCTCTCCCTTATTCCCCCTCTATCCCTCTCCCTTATTCCCGTCTCTATCCCTCTCCCTTATTACTCCTCTATCCCTCTCCCTTATTCCCGTCTCTATCCCTCTCCCTTATTACTCCTCTATCCGTCTCCCTTATTCCCGTCTCTATCCCTCTCCCTTATTCCCCTTCCCTATCCCTCTCCCTTATTCCCCTCCTCTATCCCTCTCCCTTATTCCCCTTCCCTATAATTCTCCCTTATTCCCATCTCTATCCCTCTCGCTTATTCCCCTTCCCTATCCCTCTCCCTTATTCCCGTCTCTATCCCTCTCCCTTATTCCCCTTCCCTATCCCTCTCCCTTATTCCCCTCCTCTATCCCTCTCCCTTATTCCCCTCCTCTATCCCTCTCCCTTATTCCCCTTCCCTATCCCTCTCCCTTATTCCCCTCCTCTATCCCTCTACCTTATTCCCCTTCCCTATCCCTCTCCCTTATTCCCCTCCTCTATCCCTCTCCCTTATTCCCCTTCCCTATCCCTCTCTCTTATTACTCCTCTATCCCTCTCCCTTATACCATCTCCCTCTTTCTCCCTTATTCCCCCTCTGCCTCACCCACTCCCCCCTTTTCCATCCCTCTCCCTTATTCCCCTCCTCTATCCCTCTCCCTTATTCCTGTCTCTATCCCTCTCCCTTATTACTCCTCTATCCCTCTCCCTTATTCCCGTCTCTATCCCTCTCCCTTATTCCGCTATCCTATTCCGCTTCTCAACCCCTCTCCCTTATTCCGCTTATCTATCCCTCTCCCTTATTCCCGTCTCTATCCCTCTCCCTTATTCCGCTTATCTATCCCTCTCCCTTATTCCCGTCTCTATCCCTCTCCCTTATTCCGCTTATCTATCCATCTCCCTTATTCCCGTCTCTATCCCTCTCCCTTATTCCCGTCTCTATCCCTCTCCCTTATTCCGCTTATCTATCCCTCTCCCTTATTCCCGTCTCTATCCCTCTCCCTTATTCCGCTTATCTATCCCTCTCCCTTATTCCCGTCTCTATCCCTCTCCCCTTATTCCGCTTATATATCCCTCTCCCTTATTCCCGTCTCTATCCCTCTCCCTTATTCCCGTCTCTATCCCTCTCCCTTATTCCCGTCTCTATCCCTCTCCCTTATTCCCGTCTCTATCCCTCTCCCTTATTCCCAGTCTCTATCCCTCTCCCTTATTCCCCCTCTATCCCTCTCCCTTATTCCCGTCTCTATCCCTCTCCCTTATTCCCGTCTCTATCCCTCTCCCTTATTCCCAGTCTCTATCCCTCTCCCTTATTCCCAGTCTCTATCCCTCTCCCTTATTCCCCCTCTATCCCTCTCCCTTATTCCCGTCTCTATCCCTCTCCCTTATTACTCCTCTATCCCTCTCCCTTATTCCCGTCTCTATCCCTCTCCCTTATTACTCCTCTATCCGTCTCCCTTATTCCCGTCTCTATCCCTCTCCCTTATTCCGCTTCTCTATCCCTCTCCCTTATTCCTCCTTTATTTACTATTCCTCTGTTCCCTACAGTGTGATGAGATGGTTTACCATGAAATAGTTTGGAGCATATATAGTCTGCCTTTCTGTCTTCCTCTGTTCCCTACAGTGTGATCCAGGGGAAGCCACCAAGCTCCTGTATGACCTGCTCTACACTGAGCCCATCAAGATGGTACTGATGCCCGGGTGCAGCTCTGTGTCCACTTTGGTGGCCGAGGCCGCTCGCATGTGGAACCTTATAGTGGTGAGTGTGGCTCTACTGTCTGTCTGTGTGTGTGTGTGTGTGTGTGTGTGTGTGTGTGTGTGTGTGTGTGTGTGTGTGTGTGTGTGTGTGTGTGTGTGTGTGTGTGTGTGTGTGTGCGCGTGTGGAACAGCATTCTTCCTTCTCTTCTGAGGAGGAGTAGCGAGAAGGATCAGAGGACCAATGCGCTTTTATTTTAAGACATAAACTGAACACTATTAAATACAAAACAATAAACCTGAACATGAACGAAAACCGAAACAGTACCGTGTGGCAACAAACACTCACACGGAAACAAACACCCACAAACCAAAAGTGAAACCCAGGCTACCTAAGTATGATTCTCAATCAGAAACAACTAACGACACCTGCCTCTGATTGAGAACCATATTAGGCTGAACTCAAAACCCCAACATAGAAAAACACACATAGACTGCCCACCCAACTCACGCCCTGACCATACTAAAACACACATAGACTGCCCACCCAACTCACGCCCTGACCATACTAAAACACACATAGACTGCCCACCCAACTCACGCCCTGACCATACAAAAACACACATAGACTGCCCACCCAACTCACGCCCTGACCATACTAAAACACACATAGACTGCCCACCCCAACTCACGCCCTGACCATAATAAAACACAAATAGACTGCCCACCCAACTCACGCCCTGACCATACTAAAACACACATAGACTGCCCACCCCAACTCACGCCCTGACCATACTAAAACACACATAGACTGCCCACCCAACTCACACCCTGACCATACTAAAACACACATAGACTGCCCACCGAACTCACACCCTGACCATACTAAAACACACATAGACTGCCCACCCAACTCACACCCTGACCATACTAAAACACACATAGACTGCCCACCCCAACTCACACCCTGACCATACTAAAACACACATAGACTGCCCACCCAACTCACACCCTGACCATACTAAAACACACATAGACTGCCCACCCCAACTCACGCCCTGACCATATTAAAACACACATAGACTGCCCACCCCAACTCACGCCCTGACCATACTAAAACACACATAGACTGCCCACCCAACTCACGCCCTGACCATACTAAAACACACATAGACTGCCCACCCCAACTCACACCCTGACCATACTAAAACACACATAGACTGCCCACCCCAACTCACACCCTGACCATACTAAAACACACATAGACTGCCCACCCAACTCACACCCTGACCATACTAAAACACACATAGACTGCCCACCCCAACTCACACCCTGACCATACTAAAACACACATAGACTGCCCACCCAACTCACGCCCTGACCATACTAAAACACACATAGACTGCCCACCCAACTCACGCCCTGACCATACTAAAACACACATAGACTGCCCACCCCAACTCACACCCTGACCATACTAAAACACACATAGACTGCCCACCCTAACTCACGCCCTGACCATACTAAAACACACATAGACTGCCCACCCAACTCACACCCTGACCATACTAAAACACACATAGACTGCCCACCCCAACTCACACCCTGACCATACTAAAACACACATAGACTGCCCACCCAACTCACGCCCTGACCATACTAAAACACACATAGACTGCCCACCCCAACTCACGCCCTGACCAAACTAAAACACACATAGACTGCCCACCCCAACTCACGCCCTGACCATACTAAAACACACATAGACTGCCCACCCCAACTCACGCCCTGACCATACTAAAACACACATAGACTGCCCACCCCAACTCACACCCTGACCATACTAAAACACACATAGACTGCCCACCCCAACTCACACCCTGACCATACTAAAACACACATAGACTGCCCACCCAACTCACGCCCTGACCATACTAAAACACACATAGACTGCCCACCCAACTCACACCCTGACCATACTAAAACACACATAGACTGCCCACCCAACTCACGCCCTGACCATACTAAAACACACATAGACTGCCCACCCAACTCACACCCTGACCATACTAAAACACACATAGACTGCCCACCCAACTCACACCCTGACCATACTAAAACACACATAGACTGCCCACCCAACTCACGCCCTGACCATACTAAAACACACATAGACTGCCCACCCAACTCACACCCTGACCATACTAAAACACACATAGACTGCCCACCCAACTCACGCCCTGACCATACTAAAACACACATAGACTGCCCACCCAACTCACGCCCTGACCATACTAAAACACACATAGACTGCCCACCCCAACTCACACCCTGACCATACTAAAACACACATAGACTGCCCACCCAACTCACGCCCTGACCATACTAAAACAAACATAGACTGCCCACCCCAACTCACGCCCTGACCATACTAAAACACACATAGACTGCCCACCCAACTCACACCCTGACCATACTAAAACACACATAGACTGCCCACCCAACTCACGCCCTGACCATACTAAAACACACATAGACTGCCCACCCAACTCACGCCCTGACCATACTAAAACACACATAGACTGCCCACCCAACTCACGCCCTGACCATACTAAAACACACATAGACTGCCCACCCCAACTCACACCCTGACCATACTAAAACACACACAGACTGCCCACCACAACTCACGCCCTGACCATACTAAAACACACATAGACTGCCCACCCCAACTCACACCCTGACCATACTAAAACACACATAGACTGCCCACCCCAACTCACGCCCTGACCATACTAAAACACACATAGGCTGCCCACCCAACTCACGCCCTGACCATACTAAAACACACATAGACTGCCCACCCAACTCACGCCCTGACCATACTAAAACACACATAGACTGCCCACCCAACTCACGCCCTGACCATACTAAAACACACATAGACTGCCCACCCAACTCACGCCCTGACCATACTAAAACACACATAGACTGCCCACCCCAACTGACACCCTGACCATACTAAAACACACATAGACTGCCCACCCCAACTCACACCCTGACCATACTAAAACACACATAGACTGCCCACCCAACTCACACCCTGACCATACTAAAACACACATAGACTGCCCACCACAACTCACGCCCTGACCATTCTAAAACACACATAGACTGCCCACCCCAACTCACACCCTGACCATACTAAAACACACATAGACTGCCCACCCCAACTCACACCCTGACCATACTAAAACACACATAGACTGCCCACCCCAACTCACACCCTGACCATACTAAAACACACATAGACTGCCCACCCCAACTCACACCCTGACCATACTAAAACACACATAGACTGCCCACCCCAACTCACACCCTGACCATACTAAAACACACATAGACTGCCCACCCCAACTCACACCCTGACCATACTAAAACACACATAGACTGCCCACCCAACTCACACCCTGACCATACTAAAACACACATAGACTGCCCACCCCAACTCACACCCTGACCATACTAAAACACACATAGACTGCCCACCCCAACTCACACCCTGACCATACTAAAACACACATAGACTACCCACCCCAACTCACACCCTGACCATACTAAAACACACATAGACTGCCCACCCCAACTCACACCCTGACCATACTAAAACACACAGACTGCCCACCCAACTCACACCCTGACCATACTAAAACACACATAGACTGCCCACCACAACTCACGCCCTGACCATACTAAAACACACATAGACTGCCCACCCCAACTCACACCCTGACCATACTAAAACACACATAGACTGCCCACCCCAACTCACACCCTGACCATACTAAAACACACATAGACTGCCCACCCCAACTCACACCCTGACCATACTAAAACACACATAGACTGCCCACCCCAACTCACACCCTGACCATACTAAAACACACATAGACTGCCCACCCAACTCACGCCCTGACCATACTAAAACACACATAGACTGCCCACCCCAACTCACGCCCTGACCATACTAAAACACACATAGACTGCCCACCCAACTCACGCCCTGACCATACTAAAACACACATAGACTGCCCACCCCAACTCACACCCTGACCATACTAAAACACACATAGACTGCCCACCCAACTCACGCCCTGACCATACTAAAACAAACATAGACTGCCCACCCCAACTCACGCCCTGACCATACTAAAACACACATAGACTGCCCACCCAACTCACACCCTGACCATACTAAAACACACATAGACTGCCCACCCCAACTCACGCCCTGACCATACTAAAACACACATAGACTGCCCACCCAACTCACGCCCTGACCATACTAAAACACACATAGACTGCCCACCCAACTCACGCCCTGACCATACTAAAACACACATAGACTGCCCACCCCAACTCACACCCTGACCATACTAAAACACACACAGACTGCCCACCACAACTCACGCCCTGACCATACTAAAACACACATAGACTGCCCACCCCAACTCACACCCTGACCATACTAAAACACACATAGACTGCCCACCCCAACTCACGCCCTGACCATACTAAAACACACATAGGCTGCCCACCCAACTCACGCCCTGACCATACTAAAACACACATAGACTGCCCACCCAACTCACGCCCTGACCATACTAAAACACACATAGACTGCCCACCCAACTCACGCCCTGACCATACTAAAACACACATAGACTGCCCACCCAACTCACGCCCTGACCATACTAAAACACACATAGACTGCCCACCCCAACTGACACCCTGACCATACTAAAACACACATAGACTGCCCACCCCAACTCACACCCTGACCATACTAAAACACACATAGACTGCCCACCCAACTCACACCCTGACCATACTAAAACACACATAGACTGCCCACCACAACTCACGCCCTGACCATTCTAAAACACACATAGACTGCCCACCCCAACTCACACCCTGACCATACTAAAACACACATAGACTGCCCACCCCAACTCACACCCTGACCATACTAAAACACACATAGACTGCCCACCCCAACTCACACCCTGACCATACTAAAACACACATAGACTGCCCACCCCAACTCACACCCTGACCATACTAAAACACACATAGACTGCCCACCCCAACTCACACCCTGACCATACTAAAACACACATAGACTGCCCACCCCAACTCACACCCTGACCATACTAAAACACACATAGACTGCCCACCCAACTCACACCCTGACCATACTAAAACAC
>NC_092164.1:64879345-64881845 GCF_045791955.1 Oncorhynchus clarkii lewisi
TCCTGTCCTCCTCTCCTCCTGTCCTCCTGTCCTCCTCTCCTCCTGTCCTCCTCTCCTCCTGTCCTCCTCTCCACCTATCCTCCTCTCCTCCTGTCCTCCTGTCTTCCTCTCCTCCTGTCCTCCTATCCTCCTCTCCTCCTGTCCTCCTGTCCTCCTATCCTCCTCTCCTCCTCTCCTCAGTTATCCTACGGTTCCAGTTCCCCAGCTCTCTCCAACCGCCAGCGCTTCCCGACGTTCTTCCGTACCCACCCGTCTGCCACCCTCCACAACCCCACCAGGGTTCAGCTCTTTCAGAAGTGGAAATGGACTAAGATCGCCACCATCCAGCAGACTACGGAAGTCTTCACCTCAGTGAGTGACAGGCCTCTTTTAAAAAATATGTTTTGTCGTTTTTTTTATTGTTTTATGGACAGTGATAGTCTGAATGTAGAGGGGAGACAGATACAGAGGAAGACGGAGAGGAAGAGTTGAGGCAGGATTCAGACCCACCTCGCCATGGGTATCTGTGGTCTGTGGGACTAATCTCTCTACCAGACTCCGGCACACCAAACCCCTTTCTCACTACGGTGTTGTAGAGTTTTATTGTCTGTTTGTTCACTTATCATTTATACTATTGGTTAAAGACATGCAGAGAACTGACTCCGGGAAAAAAAAGAACTAGTGACGGATTAAATAGATTCTCATTTCTAATTTCCTTTCCTACTTATCACACTCTTCATCACATCTCTTCATCACACCTCTTCATTACACCTCTTCTCACTTTCTCTGCACCTTCTTCAGTTCCTGTCTTCTCCCCCTCTTCTCCTCCTTCTCTCCCTCTCCTCTCCTCTCCTCTCCTCTCCTCTCCTCTCCTCTCCTCTCCCTCCTTCTCCTCCTCCCCCTTCCTCCTTTTACCCTCTTCTCCTCCTTCTCTCCCCCTCCTCTCCTCCTCTCCTCTCCCCCTTCTCTTCTCCCCCTCCTCTCCTCCTTCTCCTCCTCTCCCCTTCTCCTTTCCCAATCCTCTTCTCCTCCTCTCCTCTCCCACTCTTTTCCTCCTCCTCTCTCTCTTCCACTCCTCTATCCCTCTCCCCCTTACTTTCAACTATCTCTCTCTCTCTCTCTCTGTCTCTCCCCCTTCCCATGTCTCTGTGTCTTTCTCTCCCTTCCTCCCACCATCTCTCTGTCTGTGTGTCTGTTTGTTCTGTCAAAACATGTTGTAAAGAAAATAATAAACAAAGCTTCAATTGCATTTGAATAAAGTTCCTGCCCTGTTTTAATGTTTCATCTCCCTGTCAGACGCTGGATGATCTAGAGGCGAGGACCAAAGAGGCCGGGATAGAGATCAGCGTTCGCCAAAGCTTCCTCACTGACCCCGCCCCAGCTGTCAAGAATCTCAAGGTGCCTCGTTCACTTCCTGTCTCCCTCACCTCTCCTTTCCATCTATCCTTCCCCCTCTCCTTCTCTCTTTCTTTCTCTCTCTCTCTCTCTCTCTCTCTCTCTCTCTCTCTCTCTCTCTCTCTCTCTCTCTCTCCCTCTCTCTCTCTCCCTAACCTCTCCCTTCCATCTATCCTTCCCTCTCTCTCTCTCTCTCTCTCTCTCTCTCTCTCTCTCTCCCTCTCTCTCTCTCCCTAACCTCTCCCTTCCATCTATCCTTCCCTCTCTCTCTCTCTCTCTCTCTCTCTCTCTCTCTCTCCTCCCTTCCTTCCACCCTCCCTCTCCCCCTTTCCCTGGTTTATTCCCGATGCTGCCTTGGCAACTGTCAGGTGATTGAACATATGAAATCAGTCACGTCTGAGCTTGGTGAACAAACCCCAGAGAGACTCTCACACATTGCTAGCGATGCATGACTCATATCCCGCAGTCTCTGCGGTTATATCTGCGGTTCTATCCACGGTTTAGGGTCACTAAATATTGCGTGGATGAAGGGGCGGGTGAATAAAGTGAAAACATAGACTGTGAAATGGAGAGTCGAAAATAAAAGAGAATGGAGGGACAGAAAAGTAATGTATGTAAAAGATTTGTTGAAGTGGTAAAATAGGATGATAGCAGCCATAATATCGACCTTCACTATCGACCTTCACCACCGACCTTCACCACCGACCTTCACTATCAACCTCCACTATCAACATCCACTATCGTCCTTCACTATCGACCGGCACTATCGATCTTCACCACCGATCTTCACTATCGACCTTCACTATCGACCTGCGCTATACAAATTAAACCGTCACTATCGACCTTCACTATCAACCTTCACCACTGACCTTCACTATAAACCTTCACCGCCGACCTTCACCACCGACCTTCACTGTCAACCTTCACTATCAATCTTCACCATTGATCTTCACCACCGACCTTCCCCATCGATCTCCACTATCGACCTTCACTATCGACCTTCACTATTGACCTTCACTATCAACCTTTACCATTGACCTTCACTATCGACCTTCACTGTCTACCTACGCTATACAAAATCGACCTTCACTATCGACCGTCACTATCGATTTTCACCATCGACCTT
>NC_092164.1:64886845-64926845 GCF_045791955.1 Oncorhynchus clarkii lewisi
CTCTCTACTCCCCCACCTCTCTCTCTCTCTCCCACCCTCCCCATCTCTCCCTCCCGCTCTCTCGCTCTCTACTCTCCCCCCTCTCTTTCTCCCTCTCCCCCTCTCTCTCTTCCTCCCTCCCTCCCCTCTCTCCCTCCCTCCCTCCCCCTCTCTCTCATACTCTTCCCCCCCTCTCTCTCTCCCTCCTTCTGACTCTCTCTTTCTCTCACACTCCTTTCCCCCCACCCCTCTCTCTCCCCCCTACCCCCAACCCCCCCCTCTCTCTCCCACTACCCCCGACCCCCCCCCTCTCGCTCTCTCCTCTCATATCTCTCCCCTCTCTTTCCTGTCTCTCCCCTCTATCCTACAGGTGTACAAGGAGAAGCTCTATGGGAAGAAGTATGTCTGGTTCCTGATTGGTTGGTACGCAGACAACTGGTTCAAGATCAAAGACCCATCAATCAACTGCACCGTGGAGCAGATGACGGAGGCGGTGGAGGGCCACGTTACCACGGAGATCGTCATGCTAAACCCAGAGACCGTCCGAGGGGCCTCCAATCTGGTGAGAAGTGCACTCGTGTAGAGAGAGCAATATTGCTATGTGCCTGAATCCTAAAATGGCACCCTATTCCCTACAAAGTACACTCCTTTAGACCAGGGCCCTATTCCCTACATAGTACACTCCTTTAGACCGGGGCCCTATTCCCTACATAGTACACTCCTTTAGACCAGGGCCCTATTCCCTACATAGTACACTCCTTTAGACCAGGGCCCTATTCCCTACATAGTACACTCCTTTAGACCAGGGCCCTATTCCCTACATAGTACACTCCTTTAGACCAGGGCCCTATTCCCTATATAGTACACTCCTTTAGATCAGGGCCCTATTCCCTACATAGTGCACTCCTGAATAGGGCCCTGGTCTAAAGTAGTGCTCTATATAGGGAATAGGGCTCTGGTCTAAAGTAGTGTACTATATAGGGAATAGGGCCCTGGTCTAAAGTAGGGTACTATTTAGGGAATAGGGCTCTGGTTTAAAGTAGTGCACTATATAGGGAATAGGGTAGAACGTTCATTCAGCTGTTAATGAGGATCCTGCCCAAATTACACTACAGTGTCTTGGAAATACGATGACATTGATAAAGTAGGCAACTAATTAGTAGGAAACAACGTAGTCGTCGTCATGACAACGTCGTCAGGTTGCCATTAGCTAGCAAAGATCGCAAAAAATAGATTAGTTAGCTATCTTAAATCCTGTGCTAGCTAATGTTACCACATCTAACAAGGAAGCCTGTCCCTCACTAGTGTAACGACCCTCTTTAATTCATACTGCCGTGTCTGGAGAGGAGAGGAGCCTGTCCCTCACTAGTGTAACGACCCTCTTTAATTCATACTGCCGTGTCTGGAGAGGAGCCTGTCCCTCACTAGTGTAACGACCCTCTTTAATTCATACTGCCGTGTCTTGAGAGGAGAGGAGCCTGTCCCTCACTAGTGTAACGACCCTCTTTAATTCATACTGCCGTGTCTGGAGAGGAGCCTGTCCCTCACTAGTGTAACGACCCTCTTTAATTCATACTACCGTGTCTGGAGAGGAGAGGAGCCTGTCCCTCACTAGTGTAACGACCCTCTTTAATTCATACTGCCGTGTCTGGAGAGGAGAGGAGCCTGTCCCTCACTAGCGTTACGACCCTCTTTAATTCATACTGCCGTGTCTGGAGAGGAGAGGAGCCTGTCCCTCACTAGTGTAACGACCCTCTTTAATTCATACTGCCGTGTCTGGAGAGGAGAGGAGCCTGTCCCTCACTAGTGTTACGACCCTCTTTAATTCATACTGCCGTATATGGAGAGGAGCCTGTCCCTCACTAGTGTTACGACCCTCTTTAATTCATACTGCCGTGTCTGGAGAGGAGAGGAGCTTCAGGAAGCTCTTCAAATGTACTATTATCCATCTTACTTTGAAGATTTACCTCGTAGAAGAAAAGCTTTGTTCTCGAAGATAAGCGTTTTTCGAGCGCAGCAAACCGTTTCTCTCTCTTTTGAATCGCCGGCTCTGAATTAAGAGAGGAGAGGAGAACATGGAAATACTGAAGAAATAATACACTTTGTGTTAATGTTCATTGTTCATCGTTCACGCTAAACTGGGGCAGCGCTGTCTGGAGGGGCTGAAGAGGCAGAGAGGGAGAGAGACAGTAGTGGTGAGTGTCCCAAATTTCACCCTTTTACCTATGGGCTCTGGTCAAAAGTAGTGCACTATGCCCTATGGGCTCTGGTCAAAGTAGTGCACTATGCCCTATGGGCCCTGGTCAAAAGTAGTGCACTATGCCCTATGGGTCCTGGTCAAAGTAGTGCACTATGCCCTATGGGCCCTGGTCTAAAGTAGTGCACTATGCCCTATGGGCCCTGGTCTAAAGTAGTGCACTATGCCCTATGGGCTCTGGTCAAAAGTAGTGCACTATGCCCTATGGGCCCTGGTCAAAGTAGTGCACTATGCCCTATGGGTCCTGGTCTAAAGTAGTGCACTATGCCCTATGGGCCCTGGTCTAAAGTAGTGCACTATGCCCTATGGGTCCTGGTCTAAAGTAGTGCACTATGCCCTATGGGCCCTGGTCAAAGTAGTGCACTATGCCTTATGGGTCCTGGTCAAAGTAGTGCACTATGCCCTATGGGCCCTCGTCTAAAGTAGTGCACTATGCCCTATGGGTCCTGGTCTAAAGTAGTGCACTATGCCCTATGGGCCCTGGTCAAAGTAGTGCACTATGCCCTATGGGCCCTGGTCAAAGTAGTGCACTATGCCCTATGGTTCCTGGTCTAAAGTAGTGCACTACGCCCTAAGTAGTGCACTATGTAGAGGATTAGGGGTCCAGTCGGTAAGCAGCCTAGAGAGTCGTCTCTTATTGATCAAAGCCACGTTTGTTGACGAGGCTGCCGTTGTCGTGGCGATGGTTCTCCAGGGCCGCGGCTTTCACAGATCCGGCTGCTTGATGCAGCCCGGCGCCAAGGTAGGGGAGGGAGTGGAAGGCATGTCTGTCAAACATGACCTCAAAACACTACAGTCGAAATTAAATGTTTGTTCAAGGCAGTTCAACATACTAAGGTGACATATGTGTGTGTGTGTGTGTGTGTGTGTGTGTGTGTGTGTGTGTGTGTGTGTGTGTGTGTGTGTGTGTGTGTGTGTGTGTGTGTGTGTGTGTGTGTGTGTGTGTGTTGTATAAGGGATCTGAACATACATACACACAAATCCCTCAACACACACAAAGCCCTCAACACACACAAAGACCTCAACACACACAAAGCCCTCAACACACACAAAGACCTCAACACACACAAAGCCCTCAACACACACAAAGCCCTCAACACACACAAAGCCCTCAACACACACAAAGCCCTCAACACACACAAAGCCCTCAACAAACACAAAGCCCTCAACACACACAAAGCCCTCAACACACACAAAGCCCTCAACACACACAAAGCCCTCAACACACACAAAGCCCTCAACACACACAAAGCCCTCAACACACACAAAGCCCTCAACACACACAAAGCCCTCAAGAGTTTCTTCTTAACAGTGTATTTGAGCTCTGCTCTCCGTCTGTGGAGTAAACATTCCTCTTCTCCAGAGTAATTACACTGAGCTCCTGATACCAGGTCACACAGCACCCCCCCCCTCCTGATACCAGGTCACACAGCCCCCCCTCCCCTCCTGATGCCAGGCCACACAGCCTCCCCTCCTGATGCCAGGCCACACAGCCTCCCCTCCTGATACCAGGCCACACAGCCTCCCCTCCTGATACCAGGTCACACAGCCTCCCCTCCTGATGCCAGACCACACAGCCTCCCCTCCTGATACCAGGCCACACAGCCTCCCCTCCTGATACCAGGTCACACAGCCTCCCCTCCTGATGCCAGGTGACACAGCCCCCCCCCTCCTGATACCAGGCCACACAGCCTCCCCTCCTGATGCCAGACCACACAGCCTCCCCTCCTGATACCAGGCCACACAGCCTCCCCTCCTGATACCAGGTCACACAGCCTCCCCTCCTGATGCCAGGTGACACAGCCCCCCCCCTCCTGATACCAGGCCACACAGCCTCCCCTCCTGATGCCAGACCACACAGCCTCCCCTCCTGATACCAGGCCACACAGCCTCCCCTCCTGATACCAGGTCACACAGCCTCCCCTCCTGATGCCAGGTGACACATCCCCCCCCCCCCTCCTGATACCAGGCCACACAGCCTCCCCTCCTGATACCAGGCCACACAGCCTCCCCTCCTGATACCAGATCACACAGCCTCCCCTCCCCTCCCCTACTGATGCCAGGTTACACAGCCTCCCCTCAGAGGCTAAGTAATAGCTGACTTCATTCTAGGGTGCATCACAAATGGCACTCTATTCCCTATATGGTTCCTGGTCAAAAGTAGTGCACTACATAGGGAATAGGGTGCCATTTGGGACTCATATCCTTTTACAGAGCTGTTATGTCTCTCCTTAGCTCCTCGCACACAGAGAGAGAGACAGATGTCTCATTCAGATTAGGTAGAGGTAGAGGTGTAGAGAGAGAGAAAGAGAGTCAACCCCTCTGCCAGCTACCCATCTGAAGTGATGACATTTAACACCTCTCTTCTAGACTCAGCCCGGGAGATTCTGGGAAAATATCCTCTCTCTCTCTCTCCATTCAGGATGAACTATCAAAAATTACAACACCGACCCCACCTCTCATCATTTATTACCGGAGGCAACATGAAACATATGGAGACAGATTTCCTTCATTTCATCAGGCAGGTGTGTGTGTGTGTGTGTGTGTGTGTGTGTGTGTGTGTCGTCCTGGCCGTTGTTTCTGTAGAGGGCATTTATTTTGAACGGCACCTCCCATCTCGCACGGCGGATATATACCGTGGTGATACAGTGGTGATACAGTGGTGATACAGTGGTGATACAGTGGTGGTACAGTGGTGATACAATGGTGATACAGTGGTGATACAGTGGTGATACAGTGGTGATACAGTGGTGGTACAGTGGTGATACAGTGGTAATACAATGGTGATACAGTGGTGATACAGTGGTGATACAGTGGTGATACAGTGGTGATACAGTGGTGGTACAGTGGTGATACAGTGGTGGTACAGTGGTGGTACAGTGGTGATACAGTGGTGATACAGTGGTGGTACAGTGGTGATACAGTGGTGGTACAGTGGTGGTACAGTGGTGATACAGTGGTGATACAGTGGTGATACAGTGGTGATACAGTGGTGGTACAGTGGTGATACAGTGGTGGTACAGTGGTGATACAGTGGTGGTACAGTGGTGATACAGTGGTGGTACAGTGGTGATACAGTGGTGATACAGTGGTGATACAGTGGTGGTACAGTGGTGATACAGTGGTGGTACAGTGGTGGTACAGTGGTGATACAGTGGTGGTACAGTGGTGATACAGTGGTGATACAGTGGTGGTACAGTGGTGATACAGTGGTGAACAACTTTGTCGAAAGGTGGAGGGAAAATGATGACTGTATTGAGCCAGTTTACCAGGGTGGAGGGATTTTATCGTAGGTGGGACCTGTCCGATGCAAGGTTAGAAAGTGTCTGGAACTCAGCCCAGACATAACAGCCTCCTGGGCCAACGGTGGAGGGGGAGGAGGGGTCTGGGTGGTGGGTGGGGGGGTGCAGGAGGGGTCTGGGTGGTGGGGGTACAGGAGGGGTCCGGGTGGTGTGTGTGGGGGGGGGGGGGGGGGGGGGGGTACAGGAGGGGTCTGGGTGGTGTGTGGGGGGAAGTACAGGAGGGGTCCGGGTGGTGTGGGGGGAGTACAGGAGGGGTCTGGTTGGTGTGTGTGTGGGGGTGAGTAAAGGAGGGGTCTGGTTGGTGTGTGTGTGTGGGGGTGAGTACAGGAGGGGTCCGACTGGTGTGTGTGTGTGTGGGGGGGGGGGGTGAGTGGGTGCCTGTGTCCCCAAATCCTAGAGAGAACAGAAGAACATCTGGCCTATTTCCAGACAGACCCCACCCCACCCCTCCCCACCCCACCGCACTGGTGAAACAGGATGTCAACCTGGTGCTCCCCCCCCCCTACACAGTTCTAAGCCCTCCTCCTCTCTCTTCCTCCAGACGTCTCAGGAGTTTCTGAACCAGCTGATGTCTAAGTTGGGGGGTAAGAACCCAGAGGAGACGGGGGGGTTCCAGGAGGCCCCTCTGGCCTACGATGCAGTGTGGGCCCTGGCTCTGGCCCTCAACAAGACCGTGGGGCCCCTGAAGGCCAAGGGCCGGAGGCTGGAAGACTTCAATTACAACAACCGAGATATCACCGCTGAGATATACCGTGCCCTCAACACCAGCTCATTTGAAGGAGTTTCGGTGAGTATGGAATATATAGCCTAACCATTGAGGCACGGGGAAGAGGGAAGGTGAGAGGGGGAGGGGGGGAGAGAAGCTTGTGGTTGTACTGGGAGAGAGTGAGACAGAGAAAGAGAAAGAGAGAGAGAAAGAAAGCAAGAGAGAAGGATAGAAAGAGAGCGAGAGAGACAGAGACAGAGAAAGACTACCAGAACCCACTGGATTCTCCAATTACATTGAATGAACTACAGGACAAAATACAAACCCTCCAACCCCAAAAAAGTCTGTGGTGTTGATAGTATCCTAAATTAAATGCTAAAATATACAGACCACAAATTTCAATTGTCTTTTTAACATCATCCTCAGCTCTGGCATCTTCCCCAATATTTGGAACCAAGGACTGATCACCCCAATCCACAAAAGTGGAGACAAATTTGACTCCGATAACTATCGGGGGGGATATGCGTCAACAGTAACCTTGGGAAAATCCTCTGCATTATCATTAACAGCAGACTCGTACATTTCCTCAATGAAAACAATGTACTGAGCAAACGTCAAATTGGCTTTTTACCAAATTACCGTAAAACAGACCACGTATTCACCCTGCACACTGTAATTGACAAACAAACAAAACAAAAGCATAGTCCTCTCATGCTTTGTTGATTTCAAAAAAGCTTTTGACTCAGTTTGGCATGAGGGTCTGCTATACATATTGATGGAAAGTGGTGTTGAGGGGAAAACATACGACATTATGAAATCCATGTACATAAATAATAAGTGTGCAGATGAAATAGGCAAAAAACACACATTTCTTTCCACAGGGCTGTAGAGTGAGACAGAGATGCAGCCCTAGCCTCTTCGACATATATATCAACGAATTGGCGAGGGCACTAGAACAGTCTGCAGCACCCGGCCTCACCCTACTAGAATCTGAAGTCAAATGTCTACTGTTTGCTGATGATCTGGTGCTTCTGTCACCAATCAAGGAGGGCCTACAGCAGCACCTAGATCTTCTGCACAGATTCTGTCCGACCTGGGCCCTGACAGACCTGGGCCCTGACAGACCTGGGCCCTGACAGACCTGGGCCCTGACAGTAAATCTCAGTTAGACTAAATTAATGGTGTTCCATAAAAGGGTCAATTTGCCAGAACCACAAATACAAATTCCATCTAGACACTGTTGCCCTATGGATGTGTCACTGCAACCTTAAGGGTCCTCAATGATGTCACCGCCTAAGCTTTTGATATGGTAGACCATTCCATTCTTGTGGGCCGACTAAGGAGTATTGGTGTCTCTGAGGGGTCTTTGGCCTGGTTTGCTTACTACCTCTCTCAAAGAACGCAGTGTGTAAAGTCAGAACATCTGCTGTCTCAGCCACTGCTTGTCACCAAGGGTGTACCCCAAGGCTCGTTCCTAGGACCCACGCTCTTCTCAATTTACATCAACAACATAGCTCAGGAAGTCGGAAGCTCTCTCATCCATTTATATGCAGATGATACAGTCTTATACTCAGCTGGCCCCTCTCCGGATTTTGTGTTAAACGCTCTACAACAAAGCTTTCTTAGTTTCCAACAACCTTTCTCTGCCCTTAACCTTGTTCTGAACACCTCCAAAACAAAGGTAATGTGGTTCAGTAAGTAGAATGCCCCTCTCCCCACCGGTGTGATTACTACCTCTGAGGGTTTAGAGCTTGAGGTAGTCAACTCATACAAGTACTTGGGAGTATGGCTAGACAGTGCACTGTCCTTCTCTCAGCACATATCAAAGCTGCAGGCTAAAGTTAAATATAGACTTGATTTCCTCTATCGTAATCGCTCCTTTTTCACCCCAGCTGCCAAACTAACCCTGATTCAGATTACCATCCAACCCATACTAGATTACGGAGACATAATTTATAGATCGTCAGGTAAGGGTGCTCTCGAGCGGCTAGTTGTTGCTCATTATAGGACACATCACTGCACTCTACACTCCTCTGTAAACTGGTCATCTCTGTATACCCGCTGCAAGATCTACTGGTTGATGCTTATTTATAAAAACCCTCTTAGGCCTCGCTCCCCCTTAACTGTACTCTATACCATCTACTGCCTCTTGCCGCTCGGCCATCGCTCATCCATATATTTATAGTATGTACATATTCTTATTCATTCCTTTACACTTGTGTGCATTAGGTAGTTGTTGGGAAATTGTAAGGTTACTTGTTAGATATTACTGCATGGTCGGAACTAGAAGCACAAGAATTTCGCTACACTCACATTAACATCTGCTAACCATGTGTATGTGACCAATAACATCTGCTAACCATGTGTATGTGACCAATAACATCTGCTAACCATGTGACCAATAACATCTGCTAACCATGTGTATGTGACCAATAACATCTGCTAACCATGTGACCAATAACATCTGCTAACCATGTGACCAATAACATCTGCTAACCATGTGACCAATAACATCTGCTAACCGTGTGACCAATAACATCTGCTAACCATGTGACCAATAACATCTGCTAACCATGTGACCAATAACATCTGTTAACCATGTGACCAATAACATCTGCTAACCATGTGTATGTGACCAATAACATCTGCTAACCATGTGTATGTGACCAATAACATCTGCTAACCATGTGTATGTGACCAATAACATCTGCTAACCAGGTGTATGTGGCCAATAACATCTGCTAACCGTGTGTATGTGACCAATAACATCTGCTAACCATGTGTATGTGACCATTAACATCTGCTAACCATGTGACCAATAACATCTGCTACCCATGTGACCAATAACATCTGCTAACCATGTGACCATTAACATCTGCTAACCATGTGACCAATAACATCTGTTAACCATGTGTATATGACCAATAACATCTGCTAACCAGGTGAATGTGACCAATGCCATCTGCTAACCATGTGACCAATAACATTTGCTAACCATGTGACCAATAACATCTGCTAACCGTGTGTATGTGACCAATAACATCTGCTAACCATGTGACCAATAACATCTGCTAACCATGTGACCAATAACATTTGCTAACCATGTGACCAATAACATCTGCTAACCGTGTGTATGTGACCAATACCATCTGCTAACCATGTGACCAATAACATCTGCTAACCATGTGACCAATAACATCTGCTAACCAGGTGTATGTGACCAATAACATCTGCTAACCATGTGTATGTGACCAATACCATCTGCTAACCATGTGACCAATAACATCTGCTAACCATGTGACCAATAACATCTGCTAATCGTGTGTATGTCACCAATAACATCTGCTAACCATGTGTATGTGACCAATACCAACTGCTAACCATGTGACCAATAACATCTGCTAACCATGTGACCAATAACATCTGCTAACCGTGTGTATGTCACCAATAACATCTGCTAACCATGTGACCAATAACATCTGCTAACCGTGTGTATGTCACCAATAACATCTGCTAACCATGTGACCAATAACATCTGCTAACCATGTGACCAATAACATCTGCTAACCAGGTGTATGTCACCAATAACATCTGCTAACCGTGTGTATGTCACCAATAACATCTGCTAACCATGTGACCAATAACATCTGCTAACCAGGTGTATGTGACCAATAACATTTGATTTGATTTGAATTAATATTTATCTAATTATTTTGGATATATATTTTTTGATACCTAAAGGGGTCCTAAAGGTCAAAATCAAATAGATAAATTATCCTTAGTATGACCATCTTAAAACCATATGTCAGTTTAGACCACCCAATGTCTTATAATCTAATTACATTCTACAACCACCTAAAAGGAAACGAGTCCCAAACCTTCCATAACAAAGCCTTTAACTACAGAGAGATGAATCTAGAAATGAGTCCTCTAAGCAAGCTGGCCCTGGGGCTCTGTTCACAAACACAAACAGACCCCAAAGAGCCCAGGACAGCAACACAATTAGACCCAACCAAATCACGAGAAAACACAAACATAATAATGACTTACATTAAAACATTTACTTTACACAACGGAAAGAGTTGACAGAACAACAGAGCAAACTGGAACAACATTTGTCCCTAAACAGAGAGTACACAGTGGCAGAATACCTGACCACTGTGACTGAGCCACAATTAAGAAAACATAGGCAGACATGGCTCTCAAGAGAAGACAGGCTATGTGCACACTGTGGCCACAAAATGAGGTGGAAACTGAGATGCACTTCCTAACCTCCTGCCCAAATGTATTACCATATTAGAGAGACATATTTCCCTCAGATTACACAGATCCACAAAGAATTGGAAAACAAACCCAATGTTGATAAATTCTCATGGGTAGGTTGCAACAACATGGTTTAAAATAACCTAGGATTAAAGCTAATCTACATTTTGTAAATCTAGGTTTATAATTAATCCAGAGATGTGTGGCACCACTTCATTTATAATCTGAATCAGTAAATATATGATTAACGGTTTTAAACCAATCAATCAAATGTATTTACAAAGCCCTTCTTACATCAGCTGATGCCACAGAGTGCTGTACAGAAAGCCAGCCTAAAACCCCAAACAGCAGGCAATGCAGGTGTAGAAGCACGGTGGCTAGGAAAAACTCCCTAGAAAGGCAGGCACCTAGGAAGAAACCTAGAGAGGAACCAGGCTATGAGGGGTGGCCAGTCCTCTTCTGGCTGTGCCGGGTGGAGATTATAACAGAACATGGCCAAGATGTTAAAATGTTCATAGATGACCAGCAGGGTCTAATAATAATAATCACAGTGGTTGTCAAGGGTGCAACAGGTCAGCTCCTCAGGAGTGAATGTCAGTTGGCTTTTCATAGCCGATCATTCAGAGTATCTCTATCACTTTTGCTGTCTCTAGAGAGTTGAAAACAGCAGGTCTGGGACAAGGTAGCACGTCAGGGTTTCATTTAAACTATGATCGTGAAAGGGTTGTCATGGTGAAAGGGTTGTCATGGTGAAAGGGTTGTCATGGTGAAAGAGTTGTCATGGTGAAAGGGTTGTCATGGTGAAAGGGTTGTCATGGTGAAAGGGTTGTCACGGGTTGGCTGATTTGAAATTAAAATCCCTTATTTACCAGTACTAGAAAGAAAACGACTGTGTTAGCTACTGTAGCTAGCTAGTTTATAAACCAACCTAGCTAGCACACAATATTATTCATTATTGTCATTACTTAACGTTATTTAGCCATGTATCATTGGTCCGCTAGCCACCTGATCTATGACAAGTCAAAGAACTTCACATTTCTTCCGTTTATGAAAAAAAAAAAACGAAATTATTTTGTCAGGGGTTGATGGAGGATTAAAAAAAGACAGACAACACGACTGTCAAAAATAAGGTAGTCACCTGGGCTATTTTATGCGACAAAAAGTAATGGATCGACACCAATGAAAGAGAAGAGGGACCCAAATCGGATGAAAGAAGAAAAATAAGAAGAGCAAAAGCCATAAATGCGACAGAGGAGAAGCCCGGGGGGATTGATCCTGTCATCCCATACAATATACAAGATGATTCCCCGGCAGTTTGCCCCTCCATAACCCCCTATGATGACGACGTACAACTTGACCCACCAATGTTTTAGTAAGCGTAAATATCAATGCACGTTTAATCTAACGTAAATTCTACTTCACTACAATGTTACCGTTATCAGGCCCATTACAGCATGTTGCGTAACATCATCGTTCGTACCAAGGCTGGGAATATCATAAACCCCAATTCAATTATTTAATCATTGAGGAACAGGTTTAAAATTAATCTAGGTTTAAAGTGAAAACTAAACTTAGATTAGTGGAAGGATTTAATTGAACTAGGATTCATTTAAAACTATGTTTAAAATTGGGTGCAGCAAGATTAACAGATAAACCTTGATTTAACCCAGTTTAAGAGCTAATCCATATTGGTGCAACCCACCCCATATCTATTCGGTTAAACACCACAGTGTGCATCACAAAATGTCTCTACACTTTTTTATTTATCACTTGCTTTGGCAATGTAAACATATGTTTCCCATACCAATAAAGCCTTTAAGAAAGAGAGAGAGAGACAGAGAGAGAGAGAGAGAGAGAGAGAGAGAGAGAGAGAGAGAGAGAGAGAGACAGAGAGAGAGAGAGAGACAGAGAGAGAGAGAGAGAGAGAGAGAGAGAGAGAGAGAGAGACAGAGAGAGAGAGAGACAGAGAGAGAGAGAGAGAGAGACAGAGAGAGAGAGAGAGAGAGGCAGAGAGAGAGAGAGAGAGAGAGAGAGAGAGAGAGAGAGAGAGAGAGAGAGAGAGAGAGAGAGAGAGAGAGAGAGAGAGAGAGAGAGAGAGAGAGAGACGTTAAAACAATGAAGTGTTATAGCTTCTCTTTCTTCACACAGGGCCATGTTGTGTTTGATGCCCAGGGTTCTAGAATGGCCTGGACTCTTATTGAGCAGCTGCAAGGTACAGTACTCTCTCTATTTCCTCCTGTGTACATTGTGTACACCTTTTGCCAAGATAATCCATCCACCTGACAGGTGTGGCATATCAAGAAGCTGATTAAACAGCGTGATCATTACACAGGTAATTGGCAGCACGTCCAACAAGCCTCACATCCGCAGACCACAGGTATGGTGTGGTTGAGCGGTTTGCTGATGTTCAAGTTCTGAACAAATCAAATCAAAGTTTGTCACGTGCGCCGAATACAACAGGTAGACCTTACAGTGAAATGCTGAATACAACAGGTGTAGTAGACCTTACAGTGAAATGCTGAATACAACAGGTGTAGTAGACCTTACAGTGAAATGCTGAATACAACAGGTACCTTACAGTGAAATGCTTACTTACAGACTCTAACCAATAGTGCAAAAAAGGTATTAGGTGAACAATAGGTAAGTAAAGAAATAAAACAACAGTAAAAATACAGGCTATTTACAGTAGTGAGGCTACATACAGACACCAGTTGGTCAGGCTGATTGAGGTAGTATGTACATGTAAATATGGTTAAAGTGACTATACATATATGATGAACAGAGAGTAGCAGTAGGGTGAAAGAGGGGTTGGCGCGTAGTGGATGGGACAATGTGCGGGAGCACTGGTTTGTCGGCCCAATTGAGGTAGTATGTACATGAATGTATAGTTAAAGTGACTATGCATATAAGATAAACAGAGAGTAGCAGCAGCGTAAAAGAGGGGTTTGGGGGGGGGCACACAATGCAAATAGCCCGGGTAGCCATTTGATTACCTGTTCAGGAGTCTTATGGCTTGGGGGTAAAAACTGTTTAGAAGCCTATTGGTCCTAGACTTGGCACTCCGGTACCGCTTGCCGTGCGGTAGTAGAGAGATCAGTCTATGACTGGGGTGGCTGGGGTCTTTGACAATTTTTAGGGCCTTCCTCTGACACCGCCTGGTGGAGAGGTCCTGGATGGCAGGCAGCTTAGCCCCAGTGATGCACTGGGCCGTACACACTACCCTCTGTAGTGCATTGCGGTCGGAGGCCGAGCAATTGCCGTACCAGGCTGTGATGCAACCAGTCAGGATGCTCTCGATGTTGCAGCTGTAGAACCTTTTGAGGATCTCAGGACCCGTGACAAATCTTTTTAGTTTCCTGAGGGGGAATAGGCTTTGTCGTGCCCTCTTTACGACTGACTTGGTGTGTTTGGACCATTCTAGTTTGTTGTTGATGTGGACACCAAGGAACTTGAAGCTCTCAACCTGCTCCACTACAGCCCCGCCGATGAGAATGGGGCCGTGCTCGGTCCACAATCATCTCCTTAGACTTGGTTACGTTGAGGGAGAGGTTGTTATTCTGGCACCACCCAGCCAGGTCTCTGACCTCCTCCCTATAGGCTGTCTCGTTGTTGTCGGTGATCAGGCCTACCTACCACTGTTGTGTCGTCTGCAAACTTAATGATGGTGTTGGAGTCATGCCTGGCCATGCAGTCGTGGGTGAACAGGGAGTACAGGAGGGGACTGAGCACACACCCCTCGGGAGCTCCAGTGTTGAGAATCAGCGTGGCAGATGTGTTGCTACCTACCCTCACCACCTGGGGGCGGCCCGCCTGTCAGGAAGTCCAGGATCCAGTTGCAGAGTGCCTTATGGTGGCATTGGGGTTATTGTATGGGAAGGCACAAGCTACGGACAACAAACACAATTGCATTTATCGATGTCAGTTTGAATGCACAGAGACACCGTGACGAGATCCTGAAGCCCATTGTCGTGCCATTCATCCACCGCCATCACCTCATGTTTCAGCATGATAATGCGCGGCCCCATGTCGCAAGGATCCGTACACAATTCCTGGAAGCTGAAAATGTCCTAGTTCTTCCATGGCCTGGCTACACACCAGACATGTCACCCAGTGACCACGTTTGTGATGCTCTGGATCGATGTGTACGACACAGCGTGTTCCAGTTCCCGCCAATTACCAGCAACTTCACACAGCCATTGAAGAGGAACGACATTGCACAGGCCACAATCAACAGCCTGATGAACTCTATGTAGAGGAATGACATGGTGGACACACCAGATACTGACTGGTTTTCGGATCCACGCCCCTACTTTTATTTTTTTTTAAAGGTATCTATTACCAACAGATGCAGATCTGTATTCCCATTCATGTGAAATCCATAGATTAGGGCGTAATTCATTTATTTCAATTGACTGATTTCTTCATATGAACTGTATCTCGGTAAAATCTTTGAAAAAGAAAAGAAAACATGTGAATACAAAGTTAATATTAGCTGCTTGAATATTTCAGTGAATGCTGGAGGGTTTCACAAAAAAGCCACTTTCATGTTGCTGCCAAATTAACTATTCTGAAATTTGTCAGTTACAATCTTTTTTTGCTTGGTATTGCAATGAACCCAAGCTTGTCCTCTGTGCCCAGTGCTTTAGTTTAGCAGAAAAGCTGATACAGTCATGTTTACAAAATCACCTTGCAGAGAGAGAGAGAGAGAGAGAGAGAGAGAGAGAGAGAGAGAGAGAGAGAGAGAGAGAGAGAGAGAGAGAGAGAGAGAGAGAGAGAGAGAGAGAGAGAGAGAGAGAGAGAGAGAGAGAGGGAGAGAGAGAGGGAGAGATAGAGAGAGAGAGGGGGAGAGAGAGAGGGAGAGAGAGAGAGAGAGAGAGAGAGGGAGAGAGAGAGAAAGAGGGAGAGAGAGAGAGAGAGAGAGGGAGAGAGAGAAGGAGAGAGAGAGAAAGAGGGAGAGAGAGAGAGAGAGGGAGAGAGAGAGAGGGAGCGAGAGAGAAAGAGGGACAGAAAGAGGGACAGAGAGAGAGAGAGAGAGAGAGAGAGGGAGAATGTTTTTACAAAAATATAGATTTATAGTTAGATTAACTTGTATTTTTCAGCAAGGATATACTACCCCCCTCCACAACACAACCACAACACAACCTTCACTCCAAATCAAACCTCCAAACCTACAACCTGTTTTTGGACTAAATTAACTGGAAGGATTCCTACTACCAATGCCCTGGCAAACAAACAACAGAAACCTGAAAAGAGAGCACTCTCTATATAGTGGCCAGGTCTGTTTGTGTTCTTTACAATCTTTCTCCTCTTTATTGTAATTAGTCAGTCAGAAAGCACTGTATTTCCTTGTCATAGTGATTTAAATGTTGACTTCCATGCCTATGCATGGAGCAGTCCTGTAGCCATGACGATAAGAGAGGGAGAAGTAAGAGTACTTGTCGTAGTGAAACACTAAATAGTTTTTAAGGACTTTATTTTGCCTTTGTTTTCTTAATTTTCCGACTTAGCCAGCCCCTCGTGGCTCCCGGGCAGCCTCCTTTGTCACACAGGACTGGTGTCGCTGTCATCATCTTATCTCTGGCTACGTCAGACTGTAGCTGCCTGCGAGAGAGGCAGGCAGTGAGGTGGTGTTCGTTGGTTTGGCTGGCTGCGTTGTGATCATTGATCGTGCTCAATCTGTCTGCCTCTTTGTGTCTTCCTCTGACACCGCGTCTGCGTTGGTGACTCTCAATGTTGTCTCTCATGTCGGGAACACTCTTTGTTTTTTGTGGCTGGCTGATGAAAAATTAAGCTTGTTTCCCCCATCTCTTCTCCTCTCTGTTGTCTCCCCACCGTCCCAGAAAAGGAAATGTTGTTTTGATTAATAATTTATTCAATGCTAATTGGAGTGGCTTTTGCCCAAGGCAGTTTGGCGGGGGTTTGGTTCTGGGTGTAGTAGAATGCAGCTCAGGCTAAGTGGACATGAGCTGATTCTCAGTCAGCCAGCAGCTACTGTATATCTACTGCATATCTACTGTATATCTACTGTATATCTACTGCATATCTACTGTATATCTACTGTATATCTACTGCATATCTACTGTATATCTACTGTATATCTACTGCATATCTACTGTATATCTACTGCATATCTACTGTATATCTACTAGATATCTACTGTATATCTACTGTATATCTACTGTATGCCTACTGCATAACTACTGTATATCTATCTACTGTATATCTACTGCATATCTACTGTATATCTACTGTATATCTACTGCATATCTACTAGATATCTACTGTATATCTACTGTATATCTACTGTATATCTACTGTATATCTACTGTATATCTACTGCATATCTACTGTATATCTATCTACTGTATATCTACTGTATATCTACTGTATATCTACTGCATATCTACTGCATATCTACTGTATATCTACTGCATATCTACTGCATATCTAATGCAAATCTAATGCACATCTACTGTATATCTACTGTATATCTACTGCACATCTACTGTATATCTATCTACTGTATATCTACTCTATCTACTGTATAACCACTGTATATATACTGTATATCTACTGCATATCTACTGCTACTGCATATCTACTGTATATCTACTGTATATCTACTGCATATCTACTGTATAACCACTGTATATATACTGTATATCTACTGCATATCTACTGCACATCTACTGTATACCTACTGCATATCTACTGTATATCTACTGTATACCTACTGTATATCTACTGTATACCTACTGTATATCTACTGCATATCTACTGTATATCTCTCTACTGCATGTCTACTGCATATCTACTGCATATCTACTGTATATCTATCTACTGTATATCTACTGCATATTTACTGTTTATCTACTGCACATCTACTGTATATCTACTGCATATCTACTGCTACTGCATATCTACTGTATATCTACTGCATATCTACTGTATATCTACTGCATATCTACTGCACATCTACTGTATACCTAGTGTATACCTACTGCATATCTACTGTATACCTACTGTATATCTACTGTATACCTACTGTATATCTACTGCATATCTACTGTATATCTCTCTACTGCATGTCTACTGCATGTCTACTGCATATCTACTGTATATATATCTACTGTATATCTACTGCATATCTACTGTTTATCTACTGCATATCTACTGCATATCTACTGTATATCTACTGTATATCTACTGTATATCTATCTACTGCATATCTACTGTATATATCTCTACTGCATGTCTACTGCATATCTACTGTATATATACTGTATATTTACTATATCTACTGTATATCTACTGTATATTTACTATATCTACTGTATATCTACTGTATATCTACTGTATATCTACTGTATATCTATCTACTGCATATCTACTGTATATCTCTCTACTGCATGTCTACTGCATATCTACTGCATATTTACTTTATCTACTGTATATCTACTGCATATCTACTGTATATCTACTTTATATCTACTGTATATCTATCTACTGCATATCTACTGTATATTTACTATATCTACTGTATATCTACTGTATATTTACTATATCTACTGTATATCTACTGTATATCTATACTGTATATCTACTGTATATCTACTGTGTATATACTGCATATCTACTGTATATCTACTGTATATCTATACTGTATATCTACTGTATATCTACTGTGTATATACTGCATATCTACTGTATATCTACTGTATATCTATCTACTGTATATCTATTGTATAACCACTGTATATCTACTGTATATCTACTGTATATCTAATGCATGTCTACTGCATATCTACTGTATATATACTGCATATCTACTGTATATCTATCTACTGTATATCTACTCTATATCCACTTTATATCTACTGTTTATTTACTGCATATCTATTCTATATACTGTATATCCACTGTCAATCTACTGCATATCTACTGCATATCTACGGTATATTTACTGTATATCTATTATATCTACTGTATATCTACTGTATAACTACTGTCTATCTACTGCATATCTACTGCATATCTACTGTATATGTACTGTTTATCTATTGTATATCTACTGCACATCTATTCTATCTACTGTATATCTACTGCATATCTACTGCATATCTACTGTATATCTCTCTACTGCATGTCTACTGCATATCTACTGTATATCTACTGCATATCTACTGTTTATCTACTGTGTATCTACTGTATATCTACTCTATCTACTGTATATCTACTGTATATTTACTCTACTACTGTATATCTACTGCATATCTACTGTATATCTATCTACTGTATATCTACTCTATATCCACTTTATATCTACTGTTTATTTACTGCATATCTATTCTATCTACTGTATATCCACTGTCAATCTACTGCATATCTACTGCGTATCTACTGTATATCTATTCTATCTACTCTCTATCTAATGCATATCTACTGCATATCTACGGTATATTTACTGTATATCTATTATATCTACTGTATATCTACTGTATAACTACTGTCTATCTACTGCATATCTACTGCATATCTACTGTATATGTACTGTATATCTATTGTATATCTACTGCACATCTATTCTATCTACTGTATATCTACTGCATATCTACTGCATATCTACTGTATATCTACTGTATATCTACTGCATTTCTACTGCATATCTACTGTATATCTATTCTATCTACTCTCTATCTAATGCATATTTACTGCAGATCTTCTGCATATCTACTGCAGTTCTACTGTTTATCTACTGCATATCTATTCTATCTACTGTATAACTACTTCGTATCTACTGCATATCTACCATATATCTATCTACTGCATATCTACTGTATAACCACTGCATATCTACTGCATGTCTACTGTATATCTACTGCATATCTACTGTATATCTACCTCATATCTATTCTATCTGCTGTATATCTACTGTATATCTACTGCATATCTATTCTATCTGCTGTATATCTACTCATTTGACTGACATCATCCACAGTAGGAGGGTCCTTGGCAGAGGTAATGTTCAACACACACACAGTAGCGTCCTCCACCATGTGGTGTTATCTTGCATAGTGGCAGTTTCCTGGGGCGGGCGCTGTGTGGAAAGGAGTCATTATGTGTGTGTGTGTGTGCACTAGGCTTGTCACGATACTTTTTACCCCTTTTTCTCCCCAATTTCGTGATATCCAATTGGTATTTTCAGTCTTGTCCCATCGCTGCAACTTCTGTACGGACTCGGGAGAGTCGAAGGTTGAGAGTCCTGTGTCCGAAACACGACCCAACCGAGCCTCACTGCTTCTTGACACAATGCTCACTTAACCCGGAAGCCAGCCGCACCATAGTGTCGGAGGAAACACCGTACACCTGGCGACCGTGTCAGCGTGCACTGCGCCCGGCCCGCCACAGGAGTCGCTAGTGCGTGATGGGACAAGGGCATCCCTGCTGGCCAAACCCTCCTGTTACCCGGACGATGCTGGGCCAATTGTGCGCCGCCTCATGGGTCTCCCGGTCGTGGCTGGCTGCAACACAGCCTGGGATCAAAGCCGGTTCTGTAGTGATGCCACTCGGGAGGCTTGATAACAACATTTTACAAATGATACGATACCAAGTCAGTATCACGATACCGAGTAGCACCGCAATATCACGGCCTAGCATAAAATAAATAAATAAATACAAATCAGTGGCCAAGCATCCTGTTCGTCCCCGTCTACAGGACGCTTGTTCACGGTTTCTAAACGTTCTCCATAAACTTCGCACTTCTACTCAACACATTGAATTTAACTTCACGCTGTTCAGCATATAACAGAATCCTGCATAGAATGACTGATTTGCTCATATTTACAAAGGCCGACCTGTGATTTGGCTGGACTAATGGGGGGAAGGAATGTACATCAGTGGAGGCTGCTGTAGGGAGGACGGCTCAAAATAATGTCTGGAACGGCACAAATGGAATGGCAGCAAACAACTAGAAACCATGTGTTTTATACCATTCAGGGAGGGAGGGAGGGACAGAGTGTGAGGGAGGGAGGGACAGAGTGTGAGGGAAGGGGGGGAGTGTGAAGGAGGGAGGGAGGGACTGACTGTGAGGGAGGGAGGGACAGAGTGTGAGGGAGTGTGAGGGAGGGAGGGAGGGAGGGAGGGAGCGACAGAGTGTGAGGAAGGGAGGGAGAGAGGGACAGAGTGTGAGGAAGGAGGGAGAGAGTGAGAGAGTGTGAGGAAGGGAGAGAGAGTGTGTTTCATGCTGTGTTTTTCCCTGACCGACACGATGACATGCAGATCGTTATGCAGACTGAGGTAGGGAGGGAGGAACAGACTGTGAGGGAGGGAGGGAGGGAGGGAGGGAGGGAGGGAGGGAGGGAGGGACGATGACATGCAGATCGTTATGCATATCACAGGAGGTTGGTGGTACGTTAAAAGTTCAGCATTTCCAAACTTTATGCAAATCACAAGTGCGAACGCTGGGCAATGACGAATCATATCGAGTGGTTCCCATGACGAATATGACACTCTGCAACCCAACACCGGATACTTTTTTCAGCGAAGATGGTTGACAGAAATACTAGAATTGAAGTAATTATAAGGTCATAACGACTCATCCAAAGCATGTACAGTTGAGAGGAATATGTTAGACAAACTATTATGCATATCTTTTTTGTCATAAAGTTAATTTATGAAAATTGCTATTTAGCAAGCTAGCTGATAGCTAACATTTGCCAGCTAGGTAGCGAGCTTCATGGGCGTTTTGACAGGAGTATGAAATTGTAATTTGTGTTGTTTAATGTTTTAGGGACTCCTGAGTAAACCTTCAAACCAGGCTGTCATCTTGTGAAACAGTGGATGTAAAGAATCTAGCTAGCTAAAGCATTTACTGCAAATTTAATGTACAATTTTGTAAGCTAGCATTGCTAATATTTGCCATGCAATGCAGCTGAAGTAGCTAGTTAACTCCTTTCTTGCTTATTGTGTAGTGGAGGATAAAAAAATACCTGTATGCCTGTGGATGTGTAGCCGATCTGTGTATGGACCCTAAAACGTTTGGTATAAATATTAGTTCAGAACTAGAATTGCTTCCACCAGTTAATCTTTAATCCCCAAGATATTTCAGAAAATGACTGTTGCACAAGACTGTAACACATGAATATTAAAATGTCAATATTAGCTAGTTAGCTATGAACCTAGCTATGAATCTCATAGCCAGTTATATTGCATTAATGACAGTCTGAATTGCATCAATGAAGCCTATGGATTAAGTAGATTATAATATAACTTTATTGTGCCAAGGATGCAAGTCGTATGTACATGTAAACTCAGTAAAAAAAGAAACGTCTCTTTATCAGGACCCTGTCTTTCAAAGATAATTTGTATAAATCCAAATAACTTCACAGATCTTCATTGTAAAGGGTTTAAACACTGTTCCCCATGCTTGTTCAATGAACCATAAACAATTAATGAACATGCAGCTGTGGAATGGTCGTTAAGACACTAACAGCTTACAGACAGTAGGCAATTAAGTTATGAAAACTTAGGACACCAAAGAGACCTTTCTACTGACTCTGAAAAACACCAAAAGAAAGATGCCCAGGGTCCCTGCTCATCTGTGTGAATGTGCCTTAGGCATGCTGCAAGGAGGCATGAGGACTGCAGATGTGGCCAGGGCAATAAATTGCAATGTCCGTACTGTGAGACGCCTAAGACAGCGCTACAGGGAGACAGGACGGACAGCTGTTAGTCCTCACAGTGGCAGACCACGTGTAACAACTCCTGCACAGGATCGGTACATCCGAATGTCACACCTGCGGGACAGGTACAGGATGGCAACAACAACGGCCCGCGTTACACCAGGAACGCACAATCCCTCCATCAGTGCTCAGACTGTCCACAATAGGCTGAGAGAGGCTGGACTGAGGGCTTGTAGGCCTGTTGTAAAGCAGGTCCTCACCAGACATCACCGGCAACAACGTCGCCTATGGGCACAAACCCACCATCGCTGGACCAGACAAGACTGGCAAAAAGTGCTCTTCACTGACGAGTCGCGGTTTTGTCTCACCAGGGGTGATGGTGGGATTTGCGTTTATCGTCAAAGGAATGAGCGTTACACCGAGGCCTGTACTCTGGAGTGGGATCGATTTGGAGGTGGAGGGTCCGTCATGGTCTGGTGCGGTGTATCACAGCATTATCGGACTGAGCTTGTTGTCATTGCAGGCAATCTCAACTCTGTGCGTTACAAGGAAGACATCCTCCTCCCTCATGTGGTTCCCTTCCTGCAGGCTCATCCTGACATGACCCACCAGCATGACAATGCCACCAGCCATACTGCCCGTTCTGTGTGCTTGATTTCCTGCAAGACAGGAATGTCAGTGTTCTGCCATGGCCAGCAAAGAGCCCGGATCTCAATCCCATTGAGCATGTCTGGGACCTGTTGGATCGGAGGGTGAGGGCTAGGGCCATTCCCCCCCAGAAACCTGTTGCAGTCCATGAGGAGGAGATGCACTGTAGTACTTAATGCAGCTAGTGGCCACAGCAGATACTGACTGTTACTTTTGATTTTGACCCCCCCCCTTTGTTCAAGGACACATTATTCAATTTCTGTTAGTCACATGTCTGTGGAACTTGTTCAGTTTATGTCTCAGTTGTGGAATTTTGTTATGTTCATACAAATATTTACAAATATTTAAGCTTGTTAAGACAGTGAGAGGATGTTTCTTTTTTCTGCTGAGTTTAGTTATTACCATGCATGAGATCCCCACGTTGTAGCCTGAACATTTAATATATTCACTGATCATGTATTATACAAATAAATGTACTATTCAGGTATGAACGTCTGTGAGACATTATAAAAACCCGTAGGAAGAAAGAGGAGGTGGGGAGAGAGGTGTGAGAGACTGTCATATACAGAAAGGGAAAGAGGAGGTGGGGAGAGGAGGTGTGAGAGACTGTCATATACAGAAAGGGAAAGAGGAGGTGGGGAGAGGAGGGGTGAGAGACTGTCATATACAGAAAGGGAAGGAGGAGGTGGGGAGAGAGGTGTGAGAGACTGTCATATACAGACAGGGAAAGAGGAGGTGTGAGAGACTGTCATATACAGAAAGGGAAAGAGGAGGTGTGAGAGACTGTCATATACAGAAAGGCAAAGAGGAGGTGTGAGAGAGGTGTGAGAGACTGTCATATACAGAAAGGGAAAGAGGAGGTGTGAGGAGACTGTCATATACAGACAGGGAAAGAGGAGGTGTGAGAGACTGTCATATACAGAAAGGGAAAGAGGAGGTGTGAGAGACTGTCATATACAGAAAGGGAAAGAGGAGGTGTGAGAGACTGTCATATACAGAAAGGCAAAGAGGAGGTGTGAGAGAGGTGTGAGAGACTGTCATATACAGAAAGGGAAAGAGGAGGTGTGAGGAGACTGTCATATACAGACAGGGAAAGAGGAGGTGTGAGGAGACTGTCATATACAGACAGGGAAAGAGGAGGTGTGAGAGACTGTCATATACAGAAAGGGAAAGAGGAGCAAGGAAGCAGCAGATTCATTAATTCCAGTTATACTAAACTTCATTTTCTCTCAGTTCATCACAATTACATTGTTTCTAGCAGTGTCTCCTAACCAGCCTTGGGGCCCCAGTCGGGCCCGATGGTTATCTTTAGAGCGGGTGAGTTAACGATGACGGGACAGGGGGTTGGCAGCCTCCCTCACATCAAAACATACCTGCAGACGAGGAGACAGATGGAGAAAGAGAGAGAGAGCATGTTTAATCCTGACACGGTCAGTCATCTTAATCATCAAGAGGTGAAATGCAACACTGACCTTGTGTCACATCTGCTCCCGCTCCCCCTCTCTGGCGCTCGAGGTCGCCAGGCTGCTCTTAATTACGTACACCTGTCACCATCGCTGCGCTCACCAGCGCTTCATCGGACTCGCCTGGACTCCATCACGTCATTGATTTTGCCTCCCTTATATCTGTCACTTCCTCAGTTTCGTTCTCGTTGTCTGCATCAATGTTGTTTTGGTTTCTCTTGTCCAGACGCTGTTCCCTGTTTAGTTTCACGTCTATTTATTTATTAAATCCTCACGCTGTACTTGCTTCCTGTCTCCCAGCATCTGCAGTTATGGACCCCCGTTACATCTTGGATGATTAACTCTGGGACTACTACAGTACATATCTATCTGTATTTTTCTTTTATAATACTTCCTGTTGACCCGACCAAGTGACCTCTCACCTCTGATCATGCTGTGCCCTCTGTGTCAGCCAGTTCAGATGGAGGGGTTCACCGACACAGCTGATATGACCTCGAGGATTTAGGGAGTAGAAGGGAGAGAAGGATGAAGTGAAAGAGAGAGACTGTTATTGAGAAAATAAGGTATTTAAACAGACATTGTTCAACAGCAATCTGTGTGTGTGTGTGTGTGTGTCTTTACCTAGTTTCCACACTCAGCAGCTCCAGAGTACTTTATACTGCAAAAAAAATACACGGACAAACAATATAGCATAGTTATAGAAATAATGCTAACGCTCTAACCACTAGGCTACCTGCTGGTTACTAGCCCAACGCTCTAACCACTAGACTACCTGCTGGTTACTAGCCCAACGCTCTAACCACTAGGCTACCTGCTGGTTACTAGCCCAACGCTCTAACCACTAGGCTACCTTTCGATTACTAGTCCAACGCTCTAACCACTAGACTACCTGCTGGTTACTAGCCCAACGCTCTAACCACTAGGCTAGCTGCTGGTTATTGGCCCAACGCTCTAACCACTAGGCTACCTGCTGGTTACTAGTCCAACGCTCTAACCACTAGACTACTTGCTGGTTATTGGCCCAACGCTCTAACCACTAGGCTACCTGCTGGTTACTAGTCCAACGCTCTAACCACTAGGCTACCTGCTGGTTACTAGTCCAACACTCTAACCACTAGGCTACCTGCTGGTTACTGGCCCAACGCTCTAACCAATAGGCTACCTGCTGGTTACTGGCCCAACGCTCTAACCACTAGACTACCTGCTGGTTACTAGTCCAACGCTCTAACCACTAGGCTACCTGCTGGTTACTAGTCCAACGCTCTAACCACTAGACTACCTGCTGGTTACTAGCCCAACGCTCTAACCACTAGGCTAGCTGCTGGTTACTAGTCCAACGCTCTAACCACTAGACTACCTGCTGGTTACTAGTCCAACACTCTAACCACTAGACTACCTGCTGGTTACTAGTCCAACACTCTAACCACTAGGCTACCTGCTGGTTACTAGTCCAACGCTCTAATCACTAGGCTAGCTGCTGGTTACTAGTCCAACACTCTAACCACTAGGCTAGCTGCTGGTTACTGGTCCATCCTCTAACCACTAGGCTACCTGCTGGTTACTGGTCCATCCTCTAACCACTAGACTACCTGCTGGTTACTGGTCCATCCTCTAACCACTAGGCTACCTGCTGGTTACTAGTCCAACACTCTAACCACTAGGCTACCTGCTGGTTACTAGTCCAACACTCTAACCACTAGACTACCTGCTGGTTACTAGTCCAACACTCTAACCACTAGACTACTTGCTGGTTATTGGCCCAACGCTCTAACCACTAGGCTAGCTGCTGGTTACTAGGCTACCTGCTGGTTACTAGGCTACCTGCTGGTTACTAGGCTACCTGCTGGTTACTGGCCCAACGCTCTAACCACTAGGCTAGCTGCTGGTTACTAGGCTACCTGCTGGTTACTAGGCTACCTGCTGGTTACTAGGCTACCTGCTGGTTACTAGGCTACCAAGGTCTTTAATTGTTCTACATTTGTTCAATATGGGTGACACTTAAAACAGCCTGTTTTGTTTATGCGCTGACATCACCCTTACCTGAACAGCTCCCTCACCTGAGAAGTAGAAATCAAAGGGAGAAAAATGGGGAATTGAATAATTGCAGTTGACATAGCTAAGTACATGTAAATGGAAGAATATTCTTATTACAATGTGGATGACTCTTAAAAGAGCTTTTGGTTGTGCATAGTGTAGTCTATGGAACAAGGTGTTGTCAGGGAACATCACCCTCTTCGAAGACGTAGGAGGTGAAGATCTCCCGCACACGGATTGCCTCCCGTGCTGCGTTGTTGGCCCGCATCCGTGTAACATCCTGCCGAGCAGCAGGCCTCTCTTCTGGCACGCGGCGGAGAGCTGCAGGTCCCCCTCCTGGTCCTCGTGTGCCATCCTCATGAAGTTATGCAGGACAAAGGTAGCCTTCATACACGCCTGAATTCCCCCCACTAGGCAGTTCCAGATGGCCCTGGTCACACCTGCGACAATGCACCCAACCGTGCAGATCCCTATACCTTAACTGTAGCCAATCATTTTGAAGGAATCTCCAGTTGTATCTGTAGGAAAATGGAAGATAATGTAATTATTAGACTTCTACATCACCAGGTCATTGTAGATTTACTAAAGTATATCTCTTATAACAAATCATGATAACATTGAATAGATAGATAGATAGATAGATAGATAGAATGATACATGTGAATGTGACAATAACATGATCATATCAAGGATAGCATCGCAAAGGAATACATAAATACCACTTAAAGCTTGTTGATGACGTGATCATTTGAATCAGCTGTGTAGTGCTAAGTGATCATTTGAATCAGCCGTGTAGTGCTAAGTGATCATTTGAATCAGCCGTGTAGTGCTAAGTGTTCATTTGAATCAGCCGTGTAGTGCTAAGTGATCATTTGAATCAGCCGTGTAGTGCTAAGTGATCATTTGAATCAGCTGGGTAGTGCTAAGTGTCGTGTCTTTACTATCATTCAATTGAAGACTTATTTTTTATCAAAGATTCTCTGTAATTAGTATTACGCGATCAAACTGATTAATCATGTAACTGTAATTAACTAGGAAGTCGGGGCACCAAGGAAAATATTCAGATTACAAAGTTATAATTTCCTAATATAACTTTTCAGATATTTTATATCTGATCAAATAGTCTTCTGATTAATTAATTATTTACTTTACCTCACTAACGTCGTAAATTGTTGGTTATCTGCACGAACACAGTCTTCACCATGAGTCATCCATACATCAATGGTCTTAAATAATTTATTTATTACCAGCTAAGTAATTCACAGAAATGCATAAACAAACAAAGTCAATATGGTTACAAGAAATGATAAGGGAATGTGCCCCTAGTGGACTAAACCGGCATGGCGGCTTGGTGGACAAAATGGGGAGTGGAGGTCAGCTGAGAAGTCACTACAGAGTTGATAATTATAACAATTGGGGGTCGACCTAGAATTCACGACAGAGTTGATAATTATAACAATTGGGGGTCGACCTAGAAGTCACTACAGAGTTGATAATTATAACAATTGAAATGCTAATCCTTTGCACATGAACGCTCACTCATTCGGGAACAATTGCTATAAATATATATATATTTACGCTCAGTGTGTCGTCTTGATCGCTGTTGAAATGTTGTTTCTTTTGTAGAATTGTCCGTCTCTCTCCCTCTCTCTCCCTCTCGTGGTTAGAGGGGATAGTTCAGAGCGACATTCATTCATGTTGTTGTAGAATGGATGTTTCAGCGGTTGTCTTTCTTCGCGTTCAATGATACCGAATTCCTAGCTGCAGACTAGTAATCAATATCAAAGACTTGTTCTTATTCTGTCGGTATCGATAGTCTAAGAGTTTAACCACGTGGTATGGTTAAAAGATTCAGCAATGGTCTGCAACCTTTGTACTACCGTGATTGAGAGAAACATGGTCTGCTTGAGAATTTCTCAAAGTTGGGTTTTATTCGGAATTGCAGAAAAGAGGCTGTCCCAGGATGCCTGACCCTAACTGGCTCATGGGCGGTCCTCGGATTTAGTTAAACTCAAAAGGGAATTGGAGTTTCCTTCATTAAACAGTCCAAAATCACATTACACAATTTTACAAACAGTATCATGCTCACTCATTCATCTTATACAACAATTAGATGTAATCCTCATATCTGAGGCTATTATATAAACAGCGTTATGGTAATGTGGCCACACCGTCTCCCATGAGCTTCCCCAAGTTGTAACAAACGGACCAGTTCGTAGCTGGATTCTTCACCGATCTTTTATACCTTCTCCGGAACATGAAATTTGTTCGGACCTCAAGTTCTGCGAGGTGGAAGAAATTCCTTAGTTCTCTATGAAAATTCACTCTGTCTCTTATACTGTGTGGCCATGAGGCAGGGTCTTCTCCTCAGGAATTTACGACCTCTCTCTGACCACAGTAGTCTGGTTGTAGAAGCAGAGAGCGGGGGATAGTGCTCGCTGTACCCAAAGAGGGCAACGTCATGACATAAGTGATCATTTGAATCAGCCGTGTAGTGCTAAGTGATCATTTGAATCAGCCGTGTAGTGCTAAGAGATCATTTGAATCAGCCGTGTAGTGCTAAGAGATCATTTGAATCAGCCGTGTAGTGCTAAGAGATCATTTGAATCAGCTGTGTAGTGCTAAGTGATCATTTGAATCAGCCGTGTAGTGCTAAGTGATCATTTGAATCAGCCGTGTAGTGCTAAGTGATCATTTGAATCAGCCGTGTAGTGCTAAGTGATCATTTGAATCAGCCGTGTAGTGCTAAGTGATCATTTGAATCAGCCGTGTAGTGCTAAGTGTACCCTTTGAGTCCCCCAGGACTGAGAACCACTGCTCGTCGTTGGGACCTCATCATCTGCAGAAAGGCTTTCACAGCTCTGTGTATCCGAGAAAACACAGGGAAACATAACAAGAAACAGACTTCACTATACTCAAATTAGATGGCACTGAATATTATGTTACTATTTTCTCCGTCCTCACTTCTAGGGCCTGGAACTATACAAAAGTACCTGCCCTATCCGGAATAGCCGAATCTCTCACTTTGACAGCTGCTATCGTTTCACCCTCCTCCATGGCAGTTAGCTAGCTACCTACAAATGCATTTGGAGTTTGTTTTTTACAACAATAAATACATCAAGATAGCTAGCTAATATGAAGTTAGGTAGCTGGTGATATTTAATTCACTTAGCGAGCTAGCTATACAGTCTGTTAAGTTGGCTAGATAGCTAGCTATACAGTATGTTAAGTTGGCTAGATAGCTAGCTATACAGTATGTTAAGTTGGCTAGATAGCTAGCTATACAGTCTGTTAAGTTGGCTAGATAGCTACCTAGCTACGTTAGCAGCTCATTTGAGTCAGCCTGTACCATAGCTAGTTAGCGAATAATATATATATATATATATATATATATATATATATATATATACATATATATTTTCGAAATGTATTTACTTAGTTGAATATGTTCTCCCAGCCATGTGTCTGATTGGAAACAGGGCAGAAAAGTTTGGCACCAAATCAGTTTAGATCAGTTTACTATTTACCTGTGAATAAATTAATGAACTGGAGAATGGATTAAACTATGTACCCATTTAATAACCAGACCTTCAATAAAAACTTGCTTTGCTGAATTATTGATGCTGCTGCTGCTATATGCTGCTGCTGCTATATGCTGCTGCTGCTATATGCTGCTATATGCTGCTATATGCTGCTATATGCTGCTATATGCTGCTGCTGCTATATGCTGCTATATGCTGCTATATGCTGCTATATGCTGCTATATGCTGCTGCTGCTATATGCTGCTATATGCTGCTATATGCTGCTATATGCTGCTATATGCTGCTATATGCTGCTATATGCTGCTATATGCTGCTATATGCTGCTGCTGCTATATGCTGCTATATGCTGCTATATGCTGCTATATGCTGCTATATGCTGCTATATGCTGCTGCTGCTATATGCTGCTATATGCTGCTATATGCTGCTATATGCTGCTATATGCTGCTATATGCTGCTGCTGCTATATGCTGCTGCTGCTATATGCTGCTATATGCTGCTATATGCTGCTATATGCTGCTATATGCTGCTGCTGCTATATGCTGCTATATGCTGCTATATGCTGCTATATGCTGCTATATGCTGCTATATGCTGCTATATGCTGCTATATGCTGCTATATGCTGCTGCTGCTATATGCTGCTATATGCTGCTATATGCTGCTATATGCTGCTATATGCTGCTGCTGCTATATGCTGCTGCTGCTATATGCTGCTATATGCTGCTATATGCTGCTGCTGCTATATGCTGCTGCTGCTATATGCTGCCAGCACACCCACAAGCGAGCCACTCTGGGTGTCCCGAAGCGGAACGCAGCAATTTACCACATGCTAGTGAGCACAGCCCATGACGGCTGGTAGGGGACGAGGCTGGATGAGTACAGCTGCCACAGGTGATATGAGCATGAAAGTGAAGGGGATATTATTAGACCTGCTCATACAAGAGACAAAAATCCAATTCAGTTGGATTTTACAAAACAAAACTGTGACTTTTATGAGCTTTTTATAACAGGCGTCTGCAAATTCTTTATAGATCGGTAGGGCTGGGAGAAGACGGTATTATCTTTATAGATCGGTAGGGCTGGGAGAAGACGGTAGTATCTTTATAGATCGGTAGGGCTGGGAGAAGACGGTAGTATCTTTATAGATCGGTAGGGCTGGGAGAAGACGGTAGTATGGAATGAAACGGTTCTACGGTATTCTAAAATGTTGGTATCTTGACGTTTTGGTACCATGTTACAGTGGTACCGATATACCGTGCAGTGTGTGTGTGTGTGTGTGTGTGTGTGTGTGTGTGTGTGTGTGTGTGTGTGTGTGTGTGTGTGTGTGTGTGTGTGTGTGTGTGTGTGTGGAGTGGAGTAATTATTTCTAATGAACAGCTGATACCATCTATTATGGAACATGTACATATTATTACTCTACTGTAGACTGACAGGCTTTAATACCCTCTTTGTGATACCCTCTCTGTGATACCCTCTCTGTGATACTCTCTCTGTGATACCCTCTCTGTGATACCCTCTCTTTAATACCCTCTCTGTGATACCCTCTCTGTGATACCATCTCTGTGATACCCTCTCTGTGATACCCTCTCTGTGATACCCTCTCTTTAATACCCTCTCTGTGATACCCTCTCTGTGATACTCTCTCTGTGATACCCTCTCTGTGATACCCTCTCTTTAATACCCTCTCTGTGATACCCTCTCTTTAATACCCTCTCTTTAATACCCTCTCTGTGATACCCTCTCTGTGATACCCTCTCTTTAATACCCTCTCTGTGATACCCTCTCTGTGATACTCTCTCTGTGATACCCTCTCTGTGATACCCTCTCTTTAATACCCTCTCTGTGATACCCTCTCTGTGATACCCTCTCTGTGATACCCTCTCTTTAATACCCTCTCTGTGATACCCTCTCTGTGATACCCTCTCTGTGATACCCTCTCTTTAATACCCTCTCTGTGATACCCTCTCTTTAATACCCTCTCTGTGATACCCTCTCTTTAATACCCTCTCTGTGATACCCTCTCTTTAATACCCTCTCTGTGATACCCTCTCTGTGATACTCTCTCTGTGATACCCTCTCTGTGATACCCTCTCTGTGATACCCTCTCTGTGATACCCTCTCTGTGATACCCTCTCTGTGATACTCTCTCTGTGATACCCTCTCTGTGATACCCTCTCTTTAATACCCTCTCTGTGATACCCTCTCTGTGATACCATCTCTGTGATACCCTCTCTATGATACCCTCTCTGTGATACCCTCTCTTTAATACCCTCTCTGTGATACCCTCTCTGTGATACCCTCTCTGTGATACCCTCTCTGTGATACTCTCTCTGTGATACCCTCTCTGTGATACCCTCTCTGTGATACCCTCTCTTTAATACCCTCTCTGTGATACCCTCTCTGTGATACCCTCTCTTTAATACCCTCTCTGTGATACCCTCTCTGTGATACCCTCTCTGTGATACCCTCTCTGTGATACACTCTCTGTGATACCCTCTCTGTGATACCCTCTCTGTGATACCATCTCTGTGATACCCTCTCTGTAATACCCTCTCTTTAATACCCTCTCTGTGATACCCTCTCTGTGATACCCTCTCTGTGATACCCTCTCTGTGATACACTCTCTGTGATACCCTCTCTGTGATACCCTCTCTTTAATACCCTCTCTGTGATACCCTCTCTGTGATACCCTCTCTTTAATACCCTCTCTGTGATACCCTCTCTGTGATACCCTCTCTGTGATACCCTCTCTGTGATACACTCTCTGTGATACCCTCTCTGTGATACCCTCTCTGTGATACCCTCTCTGTGATACCCTCTCTTTAATACCCTCTCTGTGATACCCTCTCTGTGATACTCTCTCTGTGATACCCTCTCTGTGATACCCTCTCTTTAATACCCTCTCTGTGATACCCTCTCTGTGATACCCTCTCTGTGATACCCTCTCTTTAATACCCTCTCTGTGATACCCTCTCTGTGATACCCTCTCTCTGATACCCTCTCTTTAATACCCTCTCTGTGATACCCTCTCTTTAATACCCTCTCTGTGATACCCTCTCTTTAATACCCTCTCTGTGATACCCTCTCTTTAATACCCTCTCTGTGATACCCTCTCTGTGATACTCTCTCTGTGATACCCTCTCTGTGATGCCCTCTCTGTGATACCCTCTCTGTGATACCCTCTCTGTGATACCCTCTCTGTGATACTCTCTCTGTGATACCCTCTCTGTGATACCCTCTCTTTAATACCCTCTCTGTGATACCCTCTCTGTGATACCATCTCTGTGATACCCTCTCTATGATACCCTCTCTGTGATACCCTCTCTTTAATACCCTCTCTGTGATACCCTCTCTGTGATACCCTCTCTGTGATACTCTCTCTGTGATACCCTCTCTGTGATACACTCTCTGTGATACCCTCTCTGTGATACCCTCTCTTTAATACCCTCTCTGTGATACCCTCTCTGTGATACCCTCTCTTTAATACCCTCTCTGTGATACCCTCTCTGTGATACCCTCTCTGTGATACCCTCTCTGTGATACCCTCTCTGTGATACACTCTCTGTGATACCCTCTCTGTGATACCCTCTCTGTGATACCATCTCTGTGATACCCTCTCTGTAATACCCTCTCTTTAATACCATCTCTGTGATACCCTCTCTGTGATACCCTATCTAGTGGAATCACAGGGAATATTAATCTGCTATTATGGAACATGTATATATTATTACTCTACTGTGGACTGTTCAGGTGAATCCTTCAATCAGAGTTTCAGGATGTGTAATGTGTATATTTATAGTATGGTGAACATGTCTCTATCTCTCTCTCCTCCCCTTCTCTTTCCCTCCCCCTCTCTCCTCCCCTTCTCTTTCCCTTCCTCTCTCTCCCCCTTCTTTCCCTCCCTCTCTCTCCCCCTTCTCTTTCCCTCCCTCTCTCTCCTCCCTTCTCTTTCCCTCCCTCTCTCTCCTCCCTTCTCTTTCCCTCCCTCTCTCCTCCCTTCTCTTTCCCTCCCTCTCTCTCCTCCCTTCTCTTTCCCTCCCTCTCTCTCCTCCCTTCTCTTTCCCTCCCTCTCTCCTCCCTTCTCTTTCCCTCCCTCTCTCTCCTCCCTTCTCTTTCCCTCCCTCTCTCTCCTCCCTTCTCTTCCCTCCCTCTCTCTCCTCCCTTCTCTTTCCCTCCCTCTCTTTCCTCCCTTCTCTTTCCCTCCCTCTCTCTCCTCCCTTCTGTTTCCCTCCCTCTCTCTCCTCCCTTCTCTTTCCCTCCCTCTCTCTCCCCCTTCTCTTTCCCTCCCTCTCTCTCCCCCCTTCTGTTTCCCTCCCTCTCTCTCCTCCCTTCTGTTTCCATCCCTCTCTCTCCTCCCTTCTCTTTCCCTCCCTCTCTTTCCTCCCTTCTCTTTCCCTCCCTCTCTTTCCTCCCATCTCTTTCCCTCCCTCTCTTTCCTCCCTTCTCTTTCCCTCCCTCTCTCTCCTCCCTTCTGTTTCCCTCCCTCTCTCTCCTCCCTTCTCTTTACCTCCCTCTCTCTCCTCCCTTCTCTTTCCCTCCCTCTCTATCCTCCCCGCTCAGGAGGCAGCTATAAGAAGATTGGATACTTCGACAGTACTAAAGGCAATCTATCCTGGTATGGGAATGACAAGTGGATAGGTGAGCCACATTCATATATATATATATATATATATATATATTATTATTATTATTTATTCCTTATTTTACCAGGTGAGTTGACTGATAATACATTTTCATTTACAGTAATGACCTGGGGGAAAGTTACAAAACATACAAAATACACTACATGACCAAAAGTATGTGGACACCTGCTCGTCAAACATTTCATTCCAAAATCATTGGCATCAATATGGAGTTGGTCCCCACTTTGCTGCTATAACAGCCTCCACTCTTCTGGGAAGGCTTTCCACTAGATGTTGGAACATTGCTGCTATAACAGCCTCCACTCTTCTGGGAAGGCTTTCCACTAGATGTTGGAACATTGCTGTGGGGACTTGCTTCTAATCAGCCACAGGACCATTAGTGAGGTCAGGCACTGATGTTGGGTGATTATGCTTGGCTCGCAGTCGGCCTTCCAATTCATCCCAAAGGTGTTCGATGGGGTTAAGGTCAGGACTATGTGCAGGCCAGTCAAGTTCTTCCACACTGATATCGACAAACCATTTATGCATGGACCTCACTTTGTGCACAGGGGCAATGTCATGCTGAAACAGGAAAGGTCCTTCCCCAAACTGTTACCACAAAGTTGGAAGCTCAGAATCCTCTAGAATGTCATTGTATGCTGTAGCATTAAGATTTCCCTTCACTGGAACTAAGGGGCCCGAACTATGAAAACCAGCCCCAAACCATTATCCCTCCTCCACCTAACTTTACAGTTGGCACTTTGCATCGGGGCAGGTAGCGTTCTCCTGTCATCCGCCAAACCCAGATTAGTTTGTCGGACTGCCAGATGATGAAGCGTGATTCATCACTCCAGAGAACGCATTTCCACTGCTCCAGAGTCCAATGGCAGCAAGCTTTACACCACTCCAGCCAGCGGTTGGCATTGCACATGGTGATCTTAGGCATGTGTGTGGCTGCTTGGCCATGGAAACCCATTTCATGAAGCTCCCAACAAACAGTTCTTATGCTGACGTTGCTTCCAGAGGCAGTTTGGAACTTGGTAGTGAGTGTTGCAACAACGATTTTTATGCGCTTCAGCACTCGGCGGTGCCGTTCTGTGAGCTTGTGTGGACTGCCACTTCAGGGCTGAGCCGTTGTTGCTCCAAGACGTTTCCACTTCACAATAACAGCACTTACAGTTGACCGGTGCAGCTCTAGCAGGGCAGAAATTTGACAAACAGACTTGTTGGAAAGGTGGCATCCTATGACGGTGCCACGTTGAAAATCACTGAGCTCTTCAGTAAGGCCATTCTACTGCCAATGCTTGTCTATGGAGATTGGATGGCTGTGTGCTTGATTTTATACACCTGTCAGCAAAGGGTGTGGCTGAAATAGAAGAATCCACTCATTTGAAGGGGTGTCCACATACTGTACTTTTATAAAAAGCAGCAAAAAAAACACAAACACAGTAAAATAAAAAGAAATCATAAGAAACAAACACATTCTTCTTAAAAAAGGTCCTCACAGCCGTTTGAACTGCCTCAGAGGCATCAATTCAATCCTCAGAGGCATCAATTCAATCGTCAGAGGCATCAATTCATACAATTTCACTGACCTCTGTAGACCATTCCGCAAGCAAGGTGCAAAGTAGCTAATGGATTGATTTACCTCTGTGGAGATGGAACGGAGTTAGCCATCCCTGAGACCGTGTCAGATAGCTTGTATTTCTGAAGGTTAACAGAGACGTGAGGTGGTAGTTTATACAGGATGGCTTTTTTAAAACAAAAACATCTTCCTCATTCCCCCTTATTCTCCTGTTTATCACTCTCCCTCCCTCCCTCCCTCCCTCCCTCCCTCCCTCCCTCCCTCCCTCCCTCCCTCTCTCTCCCTCTCTCTCTCTCCCTCTCCCTCCCTCCCTCCCTCCCTCCCTCTCACACACACATTCTCTCTCTACCTCCTTCCCTTCCTTTATTGTCCATCTGCCTTTCTCATTTTCTTTCCCTTCCTTTTTCTCACTCCCTCCTTCCCTCCTTCTCTCCTTCCCTATTTCTCTCCTTCCCTCCTTCTCTCTTCCTCTCTTCCTCTCCTTCCCTCCTTCTCTCCTTCCCTCCTTCCCTCCTTCTCTCTTCCGCTCTTTCTCTCCTTCCCTATTTCCCTCCTTCTCTCCTTCTCTCTTCCTCTCTTTCTCTCCTTCCCTCCTTCCCTCCTTCTCTCTTCCTCTCTTTATCTCCTTCCCTCTTTCCCTCCTTCTCTCTTCCTCTCTTTCCCTCCTTCCCTCCTTCTCTCCTCCTCTCTTTCTCTCTTTCCCTCCTTCTCTCCTTCTCTCCTCTCTTCCTCTATTTCCCTCCTTCCCTCCTTCTCTCTTCCTCTCTTTCTCTCTTTCCCTCCTTCTCTCCTTCTCTCTTCCTTCCTCTCTTTCCCTCCTTCTCTCCTTCTCTCCTCCTCTCCATCCCTCCTTCCCTCCTTCTCTCCTTCCCTCCTTCTCTCTTCCTCTCCTTCCCTCCTTCTCTCCTTCCTTCCACTAGCAGGGTTGGCTAAGAATGTTCATCAATCAACCAGTCAGGTTTTATTTATCATGTTGTCGGTGAAAACAGCAATGCTCCGATCCGTATAGCTTTAGCACACACACACACACACACACACACACACACACACACACACACACACACACACACACACACACACACACACAGAGAAACACACTCTGAAACACACACTTAAACTGATGGGACTTAAAAATCCAGTACTTTATACTGAGCATAGATTGAGTATGCCTATTGATAGGACCATGTGTTATATCTCACGAGAGTGATATTATTTCATTTTATTTACCAATTAAACATGATGACCGGTTCGGGGCGATGACAGGAAGAAAATGAATGGAAGACGCAGCGTGACAGTCTAAACAAAATACAGGCGGAGGCTATCTCAGACGCAATTTAACCGGGGCCGAATCCATGACCTTGAGGAACGGGGGAATGGGACGGTGCGGCTCTGCTCTGTAGTCTAATCAGCATGGCCGGGTAGCTAGCTTTGTTGTTTACGTCCGTGTCAGAGCAGGGCATCCCAAATGGTACCCTAAATCCCTATAGGGCTCTGGTCAAAAGTGGTGTACTACCTAGGGAATGGGATGCCATTTGGGATGCAAGGGGAGTCCGTTCTGCCTCCGTGAACACTGAAAAAACCTTTCACTAACCGTGTCTAATGGTTTGAGGAAAGAGGTTTTGTGCCTTTACTGTGGAACCAAGGTTGCATCAACAGTGTTGTATTGGGAGGCAGTGTTGTATTGGGTGTTGTATTGGGAGACAGTGTTGTATTGGGTGTTGAATTGGGAGACAGTGTTGTATTGGGTGTTGAATTGGGAGACAGTGTTGTATTGGGAGACAGCGTTGTATTGGGAGACAGTGTTGTATTGGAGACAGTGTTGTATTAGGAGACAGTGTTGTATTGGGTGATGTATTGGGAGACAGTGTTGTATTGGGAGACAGTGTTGTATTAGGAGACAGTGTTGTATTGGGAGACAGTATTGGGAGACAGTATTGGGAGACAGTGTTGTATTGGGAGAGAGTGTTGTATTGGGAGACAGTGTTGTATTGGGAGACAGTATTAGGAGACAGTGTTGTATTGGGAGACAGTGTTGTATTGGGAGACAGTGTTGTATTGGGAGACAGTGTTGTATTGGGAGACAGTGTTGTATTGGGAGACAGTGTTGTATTGGGAGACAGTGTTGTATTAGGAGACAGTGTTGTATTGGGAGACAGTATTAGGAGACAGTGTTGTGTTGTATTGGGAGACAGTGTTGTATTGGGTGTTGTATTGGGAGACAGTGTTGTATTGGGAGACAGTGTTGTATTAGGAGACAGTGTTGTATTAGGAGACAGTGTTGTATTGGGAGACAGTGTTGTATTAGGAGACAGTGTTGTATTAGGAGACAGTGTTGTATTGGGAGACAGTGTTGTATTGGGAGACAGTGTTGTATTGGGAGACAGTGTTGTATTGGGAGACATTGTTGTATTGGGAGACAGTGTTGTATTGGGAGACAGTGTTGTATTGGGAGACAGTGTTGTATTGGGAGACAGTGTTGTATTAGGAGACAGTGTTGTATTGGGAGACAGTGTTGTATTAGGAGACAGTGTTGTATTGGGAGACAGTGTTGTATTGGGAGACAGTATTAGGAGACAGTGTTGTATTGGGAGACAGTGTTGTATTGGGAGACAGTGTTGTATTGGGAGACATTGTTGTATTGGGAGACAGTGTTGTATTGTGAGACAGTGTTGTATTGTGAGACAGTGTTGTATTGTGAGACAGTGTTGTATTGTGAGACAGTGTTGTATTGTGAGACAGTGTTGTATTGGGAGACAGTATTAGGAGACAGTGTTGTATTGGGAGACAGTGTTGTATTGGGAGACAGTATTAGGAGACAGTGTTGTATTGGGAGACAGTGTTGTATTAGGAGACAGTGTTGTATTAGGAGACAGTGTTGTATTAGGAGACAGTGTTGTATTGGGAGACAGTATTAGGAGACAGTGTTGTATTAGGAGACAGTGTTGTATTGGGAGACAGTATTAGGAGACAGTGTTGTATTGGGAGACAGTATTAGGAGACAGTGTTGTATTGGGAGACAGTGTTGTATTGGGAGACAGTATTAGGAGACAGTGTTGTATTAGGAGACAGTGTTGTATTAGGAGACAGTGTTGTATTGGGAGACAGTGTTGTATTAGGAGACAGTGTTGTATTAGGAGACAGTGTTGTATTGGGAGACAGTGTTGTATTAGGAGACAGTGTTTGATTCAAATAATAAAATATAATGAGATGCCTCATTCAATAAACTAACATTAATGAGGCTTTAGTTCCTTTCAGCATCGTTTTGATGTTGTGTTTACCTTTTTAATTAATTGGTTATTTAAAGTGTTGTTGGACAGATCGGCGCCACGGTAACTGTGTAGAGCTGTGCCTTCCTGCTGGATAGAAGGGTGTGAATGGTGATTCACTGATCGGCCATATGGCTCCTCTCTCAATTTCAATTGAATTCAAAGGGCTTTATTGGCGTGTGAAACATATGTTTACAAAATAAAATGAAATAGATAATAAATAAAAGTGAGGAAAAAATGAACGATAAACATTACACTCACATTTCAAATGTCATATTATGTCCATATACGGTGTTGTAACGATGTTCAAATGGTTAAAGAACACAAGGGAAAATAAATCAACATAAATATGGGTTGTATTTACAATGGTGTTTGTTCTTCACTGGTTGCCCTTTTCTCGTGGCAACAGGTCACACATCTTGCTGCTGTGACGGCACACTGTGGAATTTCACCCAGTGGATATGGGAGTTTATCAAAATTGTATTTTGTTTTCGAATTCTTTGTGGATCTGTGTCATCTGAGGGAAATATGTCTCTCTAATATGGTAATACATTGGACAGGAGGTTAGGAAGTGCAGCTCAGTTTCCACCTCGTTTTGTGGGCAGTGTGCACATAGCCTGTCTTCTCTTGAGAGCCATGTCTGCCTACGGTGG